>NW_027063373.1:0-37019 GCF_032884065.1 Artemia franciscana | reverse complement strand
TAATAGCTACTTATGTTGAAAAAATGAAGATATTAGACTATTTTATGATTGCAAATGGTAAAGAATGTGATTAAAGGCTCTTTTCCTATGTCAAAAGTTTTAGTTTTCGAGGGTAATAGCTACGTATGTTGAAAAAATGAAGATATTAGACTATTTTATGATTGCAAATGGTAAAGAATGTGATTAAAGGCTCTTTTCCTATATCAAAAGTTTTAGTTTTCGAGGGAAATAGCTAATTATGTTGAAAAAATGAAGATATTAGACTATTTTATGATTGCGCATGGTAAAGAATGTGATTAAAGGCTCTTTTCCTATTTCAAAAGTTTTAGTTTTCGAGGGTAATAGCTATGTCTGTGGAAAAAATTAAGATATTAGACTATTTTATGATTGCACATGGTAAAGAATGTGATTAAAGTCTCTTTTCCTATTTCAAAAGCTTTAGTTTTCGAGGGTAATAGCTACGTATGTTGAAAAAATGAAGATATTAGACAATTTTATGATTGCACATGGTAAAGAATGTGATTAAAGGCTCTTTTCCTAGGTCAAAAGTTTTAGTTTTCGAGGGTAATAGCTACGTATGTTGAAAAAATGAAGATATTAGACTATTTTATGATTGCAAATGGTAAAGAATGTGATTAAAGGCTCTTTTCCTATGTCAAAAGTTTTAGTTTTCGAGGGTAATAGCTACTTATGTTGGAAAAATGAAGATATTAGACTATTTTATGATTGCAAATGGTAAAGAATGTGATTAAAGGCTCTTTTCCTATTTCAAAAGTTTTATTTTTCGAGGGTAATAGCTGCGTATGTTGAAAAAATGAAGATATTAGACTATTTTATGATTGCAAATGGTAAAGAATGTGATTAAAGGCTCTTTTCCTATTTCAAAAGTTTTAGTTTTCGAGGGTAATAGCTACGTATGTTGAAAAAATGAAGATATTAGACTATTTTATGAATGCACATGGTAAAGAATGTGATTAAAGGCTCTTTTCCTATGTCAAAAGTTTTAGTTTTCGAGGGTAAGAGCTTTTTCTGTGGAAAAAATGAAGATATTAGACTATTTTATGATTGCACATGGTAAAGAATGTGATTAAAGGCTCTTTTCATATTTCAAAAGTTTTAGTTTTCGAGGGTAATAGCTACGTATGTTGAAAAAATGAAGATATTAGACAATTTTATGATTGCACATGGTAAAGAATGTGATTAAAGGGTCTTTTCCTATCTCAAAAGTTTTAGTTTTCGAGGGTAATAGCTACGTATGTTGAAAAAATGAAAATATTAGACAATTTTATGATTGCACATGGTAAAGAATGTGATTAAAAGCTCTTTTCCTATTTCAAAAGTTTTAGTTTTCGAGGGTAATAGCTTTGTCTGTGGAAAAAATGAAGATATTAGACTATTTTATGATTGCAAATGGTAAAGAATGTGATTAAAGGCTCTTTTCCTATTTCAAAAGTTTTAGTTTTCGGGGGGTAATAGCTACGTATGTTGAAAAAATGAAGATATTAGACTATTTTATGATTGCACATGGTAAAGAATGTGATTAAAGGCTCTTTTCCTATTTCAAAAGTTTTAGTTTTCGAGGGTATTAGCTACGTATGTTGAAAAAATGAAGATATTAGACTATTTTATGATTGCACATGGTAAAGAATGTGATTAAAGGCTCTTTTCCTATGTCAAAAGTTTTAGTTTTCGAGGGTAATAGCTTTGTCTGTGGAAAAAATGAAGATATTGGACTATTTTATGATTGCACATGGTAAAGAATGTGATTAAAGGCTCTTTTCCTATGTCAAAAGTTATAGTTTTCGAGGGTAATAGCTACGTATGTTGAAAAAATGAAGATATTAGACAATTTTATGATTGCACATGGTAAAGAATGTGATTAAAGGCTCTTTTCCTATTTCAAAAGTTTTAGTTTTCGGGGGGTAATAGCTATTATGTTGAAAAAATGAAGATATTAGACTATTTTATGATTGCAAATGGTAAAGAATGTGATTAAAGGCTCTTTTCCTATGTCAAAAGTTTTAGTTTTCAAGGGTAACAGCTACGTATGTTGAAAAAATGAAGATATTAGACTATTTTATGATTGCAAATGGTAAAGAATGTGATTAAAGGCTCTTTGACTATGTCAAAAGTTTTAGTTTTCGAGGGTAATAGCTAATTATGTTGAAAAAATGAAGATATTAGACTATTTTATGATTGCAAATGGTAAAGAATGTGATTAAAGGCTCTTTTCCTATGTCAAAAGTTTTAGTTTTCGAGGGTAATAGCTACGTATGTTGAAAAAATGAAGATATTAGACTATTTTATGATTGCAAATGGTAAAGAATGTGATTAAAGGCTCTTTTCCTATGTCAAAAGTTTTAGTTTTCGAGGGGAAATAGCTAATTATATTGAAAAAATGAAGATATTAGACTATTTTATGATTGCGCATGGTAAAGAATGTGATTAAAGGCTCTTTTCCTATTTCAAAAGTTTTAGTTTTCGAGGGTAATAGCTATGTCTGTGGAAAAAATTAAGATATTAGACTATTTTATGATTGCACATGGTAAAGAATGTGATTAAAGTCTCTTTTCCTATTTCAAAAGCTTTAGTTTTCGAGGGTAATAGCTACGTATGTTGAAAAAATGAAGATATTAGACAATTTTATGATTGCACATGGTAAAGAATGTGATTAAAGGCTCTTTTCCTAGGTCAAAAGTTTTAGTTTTCGAGGGTAATAGCTACGTATGTTGAAAAAATGAAGATATTAGACTATTTTATGATTGCAAATGGTAAAGAATGTGATTAAAGGCTCTTTTCCTATGTCAAAAGTTTTAGTTTTCGAGGGTAAGAGCTTTTTCTGTGGAAAAAATGAAGATATTAGACTATTTTATGATTGCACATGGTAAAGAATGTGATTAAAGGCTCTTTTCATATTTCAAAAGTTTTAGTTTTTGAGGGTAATAGCTACGTATGTTGAAAAAATGAAGATATTAGACAATTTTATGATTGCACATGGTAAAGAATGTGATTAAAGGGTCTTTTCCTATCTCAAAAGTTTTAATTTTCGAGGGTAATAGCTACTTATGTTGAAAAAATGAAAATATTAGACAATTTATGATTGCACATGGTAAAGAATGTGATTAAAAGCTCTTTTCCTATTTCAAAAGTTTTAGTTTTCGAGGGTAATAGCTTTGTCTGTGGAAAAAATGAAGATATTAGACTATTTTATGATTGCAAATGGTAAAGAATGTGATTAAAGGCTCTTTTCCTATTTCAAAAGTTTTAGTTTTCGGGGGTAATAGCTACGTATTTTGAAAAAATGAAGATATTAGACTATTTTATGATTGCAAATGGTAAAGAATGTGATTAAAGGCTCTTTTCCTATTTCAAAAGTTTTAGTTTTCGAGGGTAATAGCTACGTATGTTGAAAAAATGAAGATATTAGACAATTTTATGATTGCACATGGTAAAGAATGTGATTAAAGGCTCTTTTCCTATGTCAAAAGTTTTAGTTTTCGAGGGTAATAGCTACGTATGTTGAAAAAATGAAGATATTAGACTATTTTATGAATGCACATGGTAAAGAATGTGATTAAAGGCTCTTTTCCTATGTCAAAAGTTTTAGTTTTCGAGGGTAAGAGCTTTGTCTGTGGAAAAAATGAAGATATTAGACTATTTTATGATTGCACATGGTAAAGAATGTGATTAAAGGCTCTTTTCCTATTTCAAAAGTTTTAGTTTTCGAGGGTAATAGCTACGTATGTTGAAAAAATGAAGATATTAGACTATTTTATGATTGCAAATGGTAAAGAATGTGATTAAAAGCTCTTTTCCTATTTCAAAAGTTTTAGTTTTCGAGGGTAATAGCTTTGTCTGTGGAAAAAATGAAGATATTAGACTATTTTATGATTGCAAATGGTAAAGAATGTGATTAAAGGCTCTTTTCCTATTTCAAAAGTTTTAGTTTTCGGGGGTAATAGCTACGTATGTTGAAAAAATGAAGATATTAGACTATTTTATGATTGCACATGGTAAAGAATGTGATTAAAGGCTCTTTTCCTATTTCAAAAGTTTTAGTTTTCGAGGGTAATAGCTATGTCTGTGGAAAAAATGAAGATATTAGACTATTTTATGATTGCACATGGTAAAGAATGTGATTAAAGGCTCTTTTCCTATGTCAACAGTTTTAGTTTTCGAGGGTAATAGCTACGTATGTTGAAAAAATGAAGATATTAGACTATTTTATGATTGCACATGGTAAAGAATGTGATTAAAGGCTCTTTTCCTAGGTCAAAAGTTTTAGTTTTCGAGGGTAATAGCTACGTATGTTGAAAAAATGAAGATATTAGACTATTTTATGATTGCAAATGGTAAAGAATGTGATTAAAGGCTCTTTTCCTATGTCAAAAGTTTTAGTTATCGAGGGTAATAGCTACGTATGTTGGAAAAAAGGAAGATATTAGACTATTTTATGATTGCAAATGGTAAAGAATATGATTAAAGGTTCTTTTCCTATTTCAAAAGTTTTATTTTTCGAGGGTAATAGCTGCGTATGTTGAAAAAATGAAGATATTAGACTATTTTATGATTGCAAATGGTAAAGAATGTGATTAAAGGCTCTTTTCCTATTTCAAAAGTTTTAGTTTTCGAGGGTAATAGCTACGTATGTTGAAAAAATGAAGATATTAGACTATTTTATGAATGCACATGGTAAAGAATGTGATTAAAGGCTCTTTTCCTATGTCAAAAGCTTTAGTTTTCGAGGGTAAGAGCTTTTTCTGTGGAAAAAATGAAGATATTAGACTATTTTATGATTGCACATGGTAAAGAATGTGATTAAAGGCTCTTTTCCTATTTCAAAAGTTTTAGTTTTCGAGGGTAATAGCTACGTATGTTGAAAAAATGAAGATATTAGACAATTTTATGATTGCACATGGTAAAGAATGTGATTAAAGGCTCTTTTCCTAGGTCAAAAGTTTTAGTTATCGAGGGTAATAGCTACGTATGTTGGAAAAATGAAGATATTAGACTATTTTATGATTGCAAATGGTAAAGAATGTGATTAAAGGCTCTTTTCCTATTTCAAAAGTTTTATTTTTCGAGGGTAATAGCTGCGTATGTTGAAAAAATGAAGATATTAGACTATTTTATGATTGCAAATGGTAAAGAATGTGATTAAAGGCTCTTTTCCTATTTCAAAAGTTTTAGTTTTCGGGGGTAATAGCTACGTATTTTGAAAAAATGAAGATATTAGACTATTTTATGATTGCAAATGGTAAAGAATGTGATTAAAGGCTCTTTTCCTATTTCAAAAGTTTTAGTTTTCGAGGGTAATAGCTACGTATGTTGAAAAAATGAAGATATTAGACAATTTTATGATTGCACATGGTAAAGAATGTGATTAAAGGCTCTTTTCCTATGTCAAAAAGTTTTAGTTTTCGAGGGTAATAGCTACGTATGTTGAAAAAATGAAGATATTAGACTATTTTATGAATGCACATGGTAAAGAATGTGATTAAAGGCTCTTTTCCTATGTCAAAAGTTTTAGTTTTCGAGGGTAAGAGCTTTGTCTGTGGAAAAAATGAAGACATTAGACTATTTTATGATTGCACATGGTAAAGAATGTGATTAAAGGCTCTTTTCCCTATTTCAAAAGTTTAGTTTTCGAGGGTAATAGCTACGTATGTTGATAAAATGAAGATATTAAACTATTTTATGATTGCAAATGGTAAAGAATGTGATTAAAGGCTCTTTTCCTATGTCAAAAGTTTTAGTTTTCGAGGGTAATAGCTACGTATGTTGAAAAATGAAGATATTAGACTATTTTATGATTGCAAATGGTAAAGAATGTGATTAAAAGCTCTTTTCCTATTTCAAAAGTTTTAGTTTTCGAGGGTAATAGCTTTGTCTGTGGAAAAAAATGAAGATATTAGACTATTTTATGATTACAAATGGTAAAGAATGTGATTAAAGGCTCTTTTCCTATTTCAAAAGTTTTAGTTTTTGGGGGTAATAGCTACGTATGTTGAAAAAATGAAGATATTAGACTATTTTATGATTGCACATGGTAAAGAATGTGATTAAAGGCTCTTTTCCTATTTCAAAAGTTTTAGTTTTCGAGGGTAATAGCTATGTCTGTGGAAAAAATGAAGATATTAGACTATTTTATGATTGCACATGGTAAAGAATGTGATTAAAGGCTCTTTTCCTATGCCAAAAGTTTTAGTTTTCGAGGGTAATAGCTACGTATGTTGAAAAAATGAAGATATTAGACTATTTTATGATTGCACATGGTAAAGAATGTGATTAAAGGCTCTTTTCCTATGTCAAAAGTTTTAGTTTTCGAGGGTAATAGCTTTGTCTGTGGAAAAAATGAAGATATTAGACTATTTTATGATTGCACATGGTAAAGAATGTGATTAAAGGCTCTTTTCTTATGTCAAAAGTTTTAGTTTTCGAGGGTAATAGCTACGTATGTTGAAAAAATGAAGATATTAGACAATTTTATGATTGCACATGGTAAAGAATGTGATTAAAGGCTCTTTTCCTATTTCAAAAGTTTTAGTTTTCGGGGGTAATAGCTACTTATGTTGAAAAAATGAAGATATTAGACTATTTTATGATTGCAAATGGTAAAGAATGTGATTAAAGGCTCTTTTCCTATGTCAAAAGTTTTAGTTTTCGAGGGTAATAGCTACGTATGTTGAAAAAATGAAGATATTAGACTATTTTATGATTGCAAATGGTAAAGAATGTGATTAAAGGCTCTTTTCCTATATCAAAAGTTTTAGTTTTCGAGGGAAATAGCTAATTATGTTGAAAAAATGAAGATATTAGACTATTTTATGATTGCGCATGGTAAAGAATGTGATTAAAGGCTCTTTTCCTATTTCAAAAGTTTTAGTTTTCGAGGGTAATAGCTATGTCTGTGGAAAAAATTAAGATATTAGACTATTTTTATGATTGCACATGGTAAAGAATGTGATTAAAGTCTCTTTTCCTATTTCAAAAGCTTTAGTTTTCGAGGGTAATAGCTACGTATGTTGAAAAAATGAAGATATTAGACAATTTTATGATTGCACATGGTAAAGAATGTGATTAAAGGCTCTTTTCCTAGGTCAAAAGTTTTAGTTTTCGAGGGTAATAGCTACGTATGTTGAAAAAATGAAGATATTAGACTATTTTATGATTGCAAATGGTAAAGAATGTGATTAAAGGCTCTTTTCCTATGTCAAAAGTTTTAGTTTTCGAGGGTAATAGCTACTTATGTTGGAAAAATGAAGATATTAGACTATTTTATGATTGCAAATGGTAAAGAATGTGATTAAAGGCTCTTTTCCTATTTCAAAAGTTTTATTTTTCGAGGGTAATAGCTGCGTATGTTGAAAAAATGAAGATATTAGACTATTTTATGATTGCAAATGGTAAAGAATGTGATTAAAGGCTCTTTTCCTATTTCAAAAGTTTTAGTTTTCGAGGGTAATAGCTACGTATGTTGAAAAAATGAAGATATTAGACTATTTTATGAATGCACATGGTAAAGAATGTGATTAAAGGCTCTTTTCCTATGTCAAAAGTTTTAGTTTTCGAGGGTAAGAGCTTTTTCTGTGGAAAAAATGAAGATATTAGACTATTTTATGATTGCACATGGTAAAGAATGTGATTAAAGGCTCTTTTCATATTTCAAAAGTTTTAGTTTTCGAGGGTAATAGCTACGTATGTTGAAAAAATGAAGATATTAGACAATTTTATGATTGCACATGGTAAAGAATGTGATTAAAGGGTCTTTTCCTATCTCAAAAGTTTTAGTTTTCGAGGGTAATAGCTACGTATGTTGAAAAAATGAAAATATTAGACAATTTTATGATTGCACATGGTAAAGAATGTGATTAAAAAGCTCTTTTCCTATTTCAAAAGTTTTAGTTTTCGAGGGTAATAGCTTTGTCTGTGGAAAAAATGAAGATATTAGACTATTTTATGATTGCAAATGGTAAAGAATGTGATTAAAGGCTCTTTTCCTATTTCAAAAGTTTTAGTTTTTCGGGGGTAATAGCTACGTATGTTGAAAAAATGAAGATATTAGACTATTTTATGATTGCACATGGTAAAGAATGTGATTAAAGGCTCTTTTCCTATTTCAAAAGTTTTAGTTTTCGAGGGTATTAGCTACGTATGTTGAAAAAATGAAGATATTAGACTATTTTATGATTGCACATGGTAAAGAATGTGATTAAAGGCTCTTTTCCTATGTCAAAAGTTTTAGTTTTCGAGGGTAATAGCTTTGTCTGTGGAAAAAATGAAGATATTGGACTATTTTATGATTGCACATGGTAAAGAATGTGATTAAAGGCTCTTTTCCTATGTCAAAAGTTATAGTTTTCGAGGGTAATAGCTACGTATGTTGAAAAAATGAAGATATTAGACAATTTTATGATTGCACATCGTAAAGAATGTGATTAAAGGCTCTTTTCCTATTTCAAAAAGTTTTAGTTTTCGGGGGTAATAGCTACTTATGTTGAAAAAATGAAGATATTAGACTATTTTATGATTGCAAATGGTAAAGAATGTGATTAAAGGCTCTTTTCCTATGTCAAAAGTTTTAGTTTTCGAGGGTAACAGCTACGTATGTTGAAAAAATGAAGATATTAGACTATTTTATGATTGCAAATGGTAAAGAATGTGATTAAAGGCTCTTTTCCTATGTCAAAAGTTTTAGTTTTCGAGGGTAATAGCTAATTATGTTGAAAAAATGAAGATATTAGACTATTTTATGATTGCAAATGGTAAAGAATGTGATTAAAGGCTCTTTTCCTATGTCAAAAGTTTTAGTTTTCGAGGGTAATAGCTACGTATGTTGAAAAAATGAAGATATTAGACTATTTTATGATTGCAAATGGTAAAGAATGTGATTAAAGGCTCTTTTCCTATGTCAAAAGTTTTAGTTTTCGAGGGAAATAGCTAATTATATTGAAAAAATGAAGATATTAGACTATTTTATGATTGCGCATGGTAAAGAATGTGATTAAAGGCTCTTTTCCTATTTCAAAAGTTTTAGTTTTCGAGGGTAATAGCTATGTCTGTGGAAAAAATTAAGATATTAGACTATTTTATGATTGCACATGGTAAAGAATGTGATTAAAGTCTCTTTTCCTATTTCAAAAGCTTTAGTTTTCGAGGGTAATAGCTACGTATGTTGAAAAAATGAAGATATTAGACAATTTTATGATTGCACATGGTAAAGAATGTGATTAAAGGCTCTTTTCCTAGGTCAAAAGTTTTAGTTTTCGAGGGTAATAGCTACGTATGTTGAAAAAATGAAGATATTAGACTATTTTATGATTGCAAATGGTAAAGAATGTGATTAAAGGCTCTTTTCCTATGTCAAAAGTTTTAGTTTTCGAGGGTAAGAGCTTTTTCTGTGGAAAAAATGAAGATATTAGACTATTTTATGATTGCACATGGTAAAGAATGTGATTAAAGGCTCTTTTCATATTTCAAAAGTTTTAGTTTTTGAGGGTAATAGCTACGTATGTTGAAAAAATGAAGATATTAGACAATTTTATGATTGCACATGGTAAAGAATGTGATTAAAGGGTCTTTTCCTATCTCAAAAGTTTTAGTTTTCGAGGGTAATAGCTACTTATGTTGAAAAAATGAAATATTAAACAATTTTATGATTGCACATGGTAAAGAATGTGATTAAAAGCTCTTTTCCTATTTCAAAAGTTTTAGTTTTCGAGGGTAATAGCTTTGTCTGTGGAAAAAATGAAGATATTAGACTATTTTATGATTGCAAATGGTAAAGAATGTGATTAAAGGCTCTTTTCCTATTTCAAAAGTTTTAGTTTTCGGGGGTAATAGCTACGTATTTTGAAAAAATGAAGATATTAGACTATTTTATGATTGCAAATGGTAAAGAATGTGATTAAAGGCTCTTTTCCTATTTCAAAAGTTTTAGTTTTCGAGGGTAATAGCTACGTATGTTGAAAAAATGAAGATATTAGACAATTTTATGATTGCACATGGTAAAGAATGTGATTAAAGGCTCTTTTCCTATGTCAAAAGTTTTAGTTTTCGAGGGTAATAGCTACGTATGTTGAAAAAATGAAGATATTAGACTATTTTATGAATGCACATGGTAAAGAATGTGATTAAAGGCTCTTTTCCTATGTCAAAAGTTTTAGTTTTCGAGGGTAAGAGCTTTGTCTGTGGAAAAAATGAAGATATTAGACTATTTTATGATTGCACATGGTAAAGAATGTGATTAAAGGCTCTTTTCCTATTTCAAAAGTTTTAGTTTTCGAGGGTAATAGCTACGTATGTTGAAAAAATGAAGATATTAGACTATTTTATGATTGCAAATGGTAAAGAATGTGATTAAAAGCTCTTTTCCTATTTCAAAAGTTTTAGTTTTCGAGGGTAATAGCTTTGTCTGTGGAAAAAATGAAGATATTAGACTATTTTATGATTGCAAATGGTAAAGAATGTGATTAAAGGCTCTTTTCCTATTTCAAAAGTTTTAGTTTTTGGGGGTAATAGCTACGTATGTTGAAAAAATGAAGATATTAGACTATTTTATGATTGCACATGGTAAAGAATGTGATTAAAGGCTCTTTTCCTATTTCAAAAGTTTTAGTTTTCGAGGGTAATATCTATGTCTGTGGAAAAAATGAAGATATTAGACTATTTTATGATTGCACATGGTAAAGAATGTGATTAAAGGCTCTTTTCCTATGTCAACAGTTTTAGTTTTCGAGGGTAATAGCTACGTATGTTGAAAAAATGAAGATATTAGACTATTTTATGATTGCACATGGTAAAGAATGTGATTAAAGGCTCTTTTCCTATGTCAAAAGTTTTAGTTTTCGAGGGTAATAGCTTTGTCTGTGGAAAAAATGAAGATATTGGACTATTTTATGATTGCACATGGTAAAGAATGTGATTAAAGGCTCTTTTCCTATGTCAAAAGTTTTAGTTTTCGAGGGTAATAGCTACGTATGTTGAAAAAATGAAGATATTAGACAATTTTATGATTGCACATGGTAAAGAATGTGATTAAAGGCTCTTTTCCTATTTCAAAAGTTTTAGTTTTCGGGGGTAATAGCTACTTATGTTGAAAAAATGAAGATATTAGACTATTTTATGATTGCAAATGGTAAAGAATGTGATTAAAGGCTCTTTTCCTACGTAAAAAGTTTTAGTTTTCGAGGGTAATAGCTACGTATGTTGAAAAAATGAAGATATTAGACTATTTTATGATTGCAAATGGTAAAGAATGTGATTAAAGGCTCTTTTCCTATGTCAAAAGTTTTAGTTTTCGAGGGTAATAGCTAATTATGTTGAAAAAATGAAGATATTAGACTATTTTATGATTGCACATGGTAAAGAATGTGATTAAAGGCTCTTTTCCTATGTCAAAAGGTTTAGTTTTCGAGGGTAATAGCTAGGTATGTTGAAAAAATGAAGATATTTGACTATTTTATGATTGCAAATGGTAAAGAATGTGATTAAAGGCTCTTTTCCTATGTCAAAAGTTTTAGTTTTCGAGGGTAATAGCTAGGTATGTTGAAAAATGAAGATATTAGAATATTTTATGATTGCACATGGTAAAGAATGTGATTAAAGGCTCTTTTCCTATTTCAAAAGTTTTAGATTTTGAGGGTAATAGCTATGTCTGCGGAAAAAATGAAGATATTAGACTATTTTATGATTGCACATGGTAAAGAATGTGAATAAAGGCTCTTTTCCTATTTCAAAAGTTTTAGTTTTCGAGGGTAATAGCTACGTATGTTGAAAAAATGAAGATATTAGACAATTTTATGATTGCACATGGTAAAGAATGTGATTAAAGGCTCTTTTCCTATGTCAAAAGTTTTAGTTTTCGAGGGTAATAGCTACGTATGTTGAAAAAATGAAGATATTAGACTATTTTATGAATGCACATGGTAAAGAATATGATTAAAGGCTCTTTTCCTATGTCAAAAGTTTTAGTTTTCGAGGGTAAGAGCTTTGTCTGTGGAAAAAATGAAGATATTAGACTATTTTATGATTGCACATGGTAAAGAATGTGATTAAAGGCTCTTTTCCTATTTCAAAAGTTTTAGTTTTCGAGGGTAATAGCTACGTATGTTGATAAAATGAAGATATTAGACTATTTTATGATTGCAAATGGTAAAGAATGTGATTAAAGGCTCTTTTCCTATGTCAAAAGTTTTAGTTTTCGAGGGTAATAGCTACGTATGTTGAAAAAATGAAGATATTAGACTAATTTATGATTGCAAATGGTAAAGAATGTGATTAAAAGCTCTTTTCCTATTTCAAAAGTTTTAGTTTTCGAGGGTAATAGCTTTGTCTGTGGAAAAAATGAAGATATTAGACTATTTTATGATTGCAAATGGTAACGAATGTGATTAAAGGCTCTTTTCCTATTTCAAAAGTTTTAGTTTTCGGGGGTAATAGCTACGTATGTTGAAAAAATGAAGATATTAGACTATTTTATGATTGCACATGGTAAAGAATGTGATTAAAGGCTTTTTTCCTATTTCAAAAGTTTTAGTTTTGGAGGGTAATAGCTATGTCTGTGGAAAAAATGAAGATATTAGACTATTTTATGATTGCACATGGTAAAGAATGTGATTAAAGGCTCTTTTCCTATGTCAAAAGTTTTAGTTTTCGAGGGTAATAGCTACGTATGTTGAAAAAATGAAGATATTAGACTATTTTATGATTGCACATGGTAAAGAATGTGATTAAAGGCTCTTTTCCTATGTCAAAAGTTTTAGTTTTTGAGGGTAATAGCTTTGTCTGTGGAAAAAAATGAAGATATTAGACTATTTTATGATTGCACATGGTAAGGAATGTGATTAAAGGCTCTTTTCCTATGTCAAAAGTTTTAGTTTTCGAGGGTAATAGCTATGTATGTTGAAAAAATGAAGATATTAGACAATTTTATGATTGCACATGGTAAAGAATGTGATTAAAGGCTCTTTTCCTATTTCAAAAGTTTTAGTTTTCGGGGGTAATAGCTACTTATGTTGAAAAAATGAAGATATTAGACTATTTTATGATTGCAAATGGTAAAGAATGTGATTAAAGGCTCTTTTCCTATGTCAAAAGTTTTAGTTTTCGAGGGTAATAGCTACGTATGTTGAAAAAAATGAAGATATTAGACTATTTTATGATTGCAAATAGTAAAGAATGTGATTAAAGGCTCTTTTCCTATGTCAAAAGTTTTAGTTTTCGAGGGTAATAGCTACGTATGTTGAAAAAATGAAGATATTAGACTATTTTATGATTGCAAATGGTAAAGAATGTGATTAAAGGCTCTTTTCCTATGTCAAAAGTTTTAGTTTTCGAGGGTAATAGCTAATTATGTTGAAAAAATGAAGATATTAGACTATTTTACGATTGCACATGGTAAAGAATGTGAATAAAGGCTCTTTTCCTATGTCAAAAGTTTTAGTTTTCGAGGGTAATAGCTAGGTATGTTGAAAAAATGAAGATATTAGACTAAAATATCTTCATTCTTCAATATCTTTAAAATCTAAAACTTTTGAAATAGGAAAAGAGCCTTTAATCACATTCTTTACCATGTGCAATCATAAAATAGTCTAATATCTTCATTTTTTCAACATACGTAGCTATTACCCTCGAAAATTAAAACTTTTGACATAGGAAAAGAGCCTTTAATCACATTCTTTACCATGTGCAATCATAAAATAGTCTAATATCTTCATTTTTTCACAGACATAGCTATTACCCTCGAAAACTAATACTTTTGAAATAGGAAAAGAGCCTTTAATCACATTCTTTACCATGTGCAATCATAAAATAGTCTAATATCTTCATTTTTTCAACATACGTAGCTATTACCCCCGAAAACTAAAACTTTTGAAATAGGAAAAGAGCCTTTAATCACATTTTTTACCATTTGCAATCATAAAATAGTCTAATATCTTCATTTTTTCCACAGACAAAGCTATTACCCTCGAAAACTAAAATTTTTGACATAGGAAAAGAGCCTTTAATCACATTCTTTACCATTTGCAATCATAAAATAGTCTAATATCTTCATTTTTTCAACATACGTAGCTATTACCCCCGAAAACTAAAACTTTTGACACAGGAAAAGAGCCGTTAATCACATTCTTTACCATGTGCAATCATAAAATTGTCGAATATCTTCATTTTTTCAACATACGTAGCTATTACCCTCGAAAACTAAAACTTTTGACATAGGAAAAGAGCCTTTAATCACATTCTTTACCATGTGCAATCATAATATAGTCTAATATCTTCATTTTTTCCACAGACATAGCTATTACCCTCGAAAACTAAAACTTTTGAAATAGTAAAAGAGCCTTTAATCACATTCTTTACCATGTGCAATCATAAAATAGTCTAATATCTTCATTTTTTCAACATACGTAGCTATTACCCCCGAAAACTAAAACTTTTGAAATAGGAAAAGAGCCTTTAATCACATTCTTTACCATTTGCAATCATAAAATAGTCTAATATCTTTATTTTTTCCACAGACAAAGCTATTACCCTCGAAAACTAAAACTTTTGAAATAGGAAAAGAGCCTTTAATCACATTCTTTACCATTTGCAATCAAAAAATAGTCTAATATCTTCATTTTTTCAACATACGTAGCTATTACCCTCGAAAACTAAAACTTTTGACATAGGAAAAGAGCCTTTAATTACATTCTTTACCATTTGCAATCATAAAATAGTCTAATATCTTAATTTTTTCAACAGTTTTCGAGCTATTACCCTCGAAAACTAAAACTTTTGAAATAGGAAAAGAGCCTTTAATCACATTCTTTACCATGTGCAATCATAAAATAGTCTAATATCTTCATTTTTTCCACAGACATAGCTCATACCCTTAAAAACTAAAACTTTTGAAATAGGAAAAGAGCCTTTAATCACATTCTTTACCATTTTCAATCATAAAATAGTCTAATATCTTCCTTTTTTCAACATACGTAGCTATTACCCTCGAAAACTAAAACTTTTGACATAGGAAAAAGAACCTTTAATCACATTCTTTACCATTTGTAATCATAAAATAGTCTAATATCTTCATTTTTTCAACATACGTAGCTATTACCCTCGAAAACTAAAACTTTTGAAATAGGAAAAGAGCCTTTACTCACATTCTTCACCATGTGCAATCATAAAATAGTCTAATATCTTCATTTTTTCCACAGACAAAGCTCTTAACCTCGAAAACTAAAACTTTTGAAATAGGAAAAGAGCCTTTAATCACATTCTTTACCATTTGCAATCATAAAATTGTCTAATATCTTCATTTTTTCCACAGACAAAGCTATTACCCTCGAAAACTAAAACTTTTGAAATGGGAAAAGAGCCTTTAATCACATTCTTTACCATGTGCAATCATAAAAAAGTCTAATATCTTCATTTTTTCCACAGACATAGCTATTACCCTCGAAAACTAAAACTTTTGAAATAGGAAAAGAGCCTTTAATCACATTCTTTACCATTTGCAATCATAAAATTGTCTAATATCTTCGTTTTTTCAACATACGTAGCTATTACCCCCGAAAACTAAAACTTTTGAAATAGGAAAAGAGCCTTTAATCACATTCTTTACCATTTGCAATCATAAAATAGTCTAATATCTTCATTTTTTTCAACATACGTAGCTATTACCCTCAAAAACTAAAACTTTTGAAATAGGAAAAGAGCCTTTAATCACATTCTTTACCATTTGCAATCATAAAATAGTCTAATATCCCATTTATTCAACATACGTAGCTATTACCCTCGAAAACTAAAACTTTTGAAATAGGAAAAGAGCCTTTAATCACATTCTTTACCATTTGCAATCCTAAAATTGTCTAATATCTTCATTTTTTCAGCATACGTAGCTATTACCCTCGATAACTAAAACTTTTGAAATAGGAAAAGAGCCTTAACCACATTCTTTACCATTTGCAATCATAAAATAGTCTAATATCTTCATTTTTTTCAACATACGTAGCTATTACCCTCGAAGACTAAAACTTTTGACATAGGAAAAGAGCCTTTAATCACATTCTTTACCATGTGCAATCATAAAATTGTCTAATATCTTCATTTTTTCAACAGACATAGCTATTACCCTCGAAAACTAAAACTTTTGACATAGGAAAAGAGCCTTTAATCACATTCTTTACCATGTGCATTCATAAAATAGTCTAATATCTTCATTTTTTCAACATACGTAGCTATTACCCTCGAAAACTAAAACTTTTGAAATAGGAAAAGAGCCTTTAATCACATTCTTTACCATTTGCAATCATAAAATAGTCTAATATCTTCATTTTTTCAACATACCTAGCTATTACCCTCGAAAACTAAAATTTTTGACATAGGAAAAGAGCCTTTAATCACATTCTTTACCATTTGCAATCATAAAATAGTCTAATATCTTCATTTTTTCAACATACGTAGCTATTACCCCCGAAAACTAAAACTTTTGACATAGGAAAAGAGCCGTTAATCACATTCTTTACCATGTGCAATCATAAAATTGTCGAATATCTTCATTTTTTCAACATACGTAGCTATTACCCTCGAAAACTAAAACTTTTGACATAGGAAAAGAGCCTTTAATCACATTCTTTACCATGTGCAATCATAATATAGTCTAATATCTTCATTTTTTCCACAGACATAGCTATTACCCTCGAAAACTAAAACTTTTGAAATAGTAAAAGAGCCTTTAATCACATTCTTTACCATGTGCAATCATAAAATAGTCTAATATCTTCATTTTTTCAACATACGTAGCTATTACCCCCGAAAACTAAAACTTTTGAAATAGAAAAAGAGCCTTTAATCACATTCTTTACCATTTGCAATCATAAAATAGTCTAATATCTTCATTTTTTCCACAGACAAAGCTATTACCCTCGAAAATTAAAACTTTTGAAATAGGAAAAGAGCCTTTAATCACATTCTTTACCATTTGCAATCACAAAATAGTCTAATATCTTCATTTTTTCAATATACGTAGCTATTACCCTCGAAAACTAAAACTTTTGACATAGGAAAAGAGCCTTTAATTACATTCTTTACCATTTGCAATCATAAAATAGTCTAATATCTTAATTTTTTCAACAGTTTTCGAGCTATTACCCTCGAAAACTAAAACTTTTGAAATAGGAAAAGAGCCTTTAATCACATTCTTTACCATGTGCAATCATAAAATAGTCTAATATCTTCATTTTTTCCACAGACATAGCTCATACCCTTGAAAACTAAAACTTTTGAAATAGGAAAAGAGCCTTTAATCACATTCTTTACCATTTTCAATCATAAATAGTCTAATATCTTCCTTTTTTCAACATACGTAGCTATTACCCTCGAAAACTAAACTTTTGACATAGGAAAAGAACCTTTAATCACATTCTTTACCATTTGTAATCATAAAATAGTCTAATATCTTCATTTTTTCAACATACGTAGCTATTACCCTCGAAAACTAAAACTTTTGAAATAGGAAAAGAGCCTTTAATCACATTCTTTACAATTTGCAATCATAAAATAGTCTAATATCTTCATTTTTTCAACATACGTAGCTATTACCCTAGAAAACTAAAACTTTTGACATAGGAAAAGAGCCTTCAATCACATTCTTTACCATTTGCAATCATAAAATAGTCTAATATCTTCATTTTTTCAACATACGTAGCTATTACCCTCGAAAACTAAAACTTTTGACATAGGAAAAGAGCCTTTAATCACATTCTTTACCATTTGCAATCATAAAATAGTCTAATATCTTCATTTTTTCCACAGACAAAGCTCTTACCCTCGAAAACTAAAACTTTTGAAATAGGAAAAGAGCCTTTAATCACATTCTTTACCATTTGCAATCATACAATTGTCTAATATCTTCATTTTTTCACAGACAAAGCTATTACCCTCGAAAACTAAAACTTTTGAAATAGGAAAAGAGCCTTTACTCACATTCTTCACCATGTGCAATCATAAAATAGTCTAATATCTTCATTTTTTCCACAGACAAAGCTCTTAACCTCGAAAACTAAAACTTTTGAAATAGGAAAAGAGCCTTTAATCACATTCTTTACCATTTGCAATCATAAAATTGTCTAATATCTTCATTTTTTCCACAGACAAAGCTATTACCCTCGAAAACTAAAACTTTTGAAATGGGAAAAGAGCCTTTAATCACATTCTTTACCATGTGCAATCATAAAAAAGTCTAATATCTTCATTTTTTCCACAGACATAGCTATTACCCTCGAAAACTAAAACTTTTGAAATAGGAAAAGAGCCTTTAATCACATTCTTTACCATTTGCAATCGTAAAATTGTCTAATATCTTCGTTTTTTCAACATACGTAGCTATTACCCCCGAAAACTAAACTTTTGAAATAGGAAAAGAGCCTTTAATCACATTCTTTACCATTTGCAATCATAAAATAGTCTAATATCTTCATTTTTTTCAACATACGTAGCTATTACCCTCAAAAACTAAAACTTTTGAAATAGGAAAAGAGCCTTTAATCACATTCTTTACCATTTGCAATCATAAAATAGTCTAATATCCCATTTATTCAACATACGTAGCTATTACCCTCGAAAACTAAAACTTTTGAAATAGGAAAAGAGCCTTTAATCACATTCTTTACCATTTGCAATCCTAAAATTGTCTAATATCATCATTTTTTCAACATACGTAGCTATTACCCTCGATAACTAAAACTTTTGAAATAGGAAAAGAGCCTTAACCACATTCTTTACCATTTGCAATCATAAAATAGTCTAATATCTTCATTTTTTCAACATACGTAGCTATTACCCTCGAAGACTAAAACTTTTGACATAGGAAAAGAGCCTTTAATCACATTCTTTACCATGTGCAATCATAAAATTGTCTAATATTTTCATTTTTTCAACAGACATAGCTATTACCCTCGAAAACTAAAACTTTTGACATAGGAAAAGAGCCTTTAATCACATTCTTTACCATGTGCATTCATAAAATAGTCTAATATCTTCATTTTTTCAACATACGTAGCTATTACCCTCGAAAACTAAAACTTTTGAAATAGGAAAAGAGCCTTTGATCACATTCTTTACCATTTGCAATCATAAAATAGTCTAATATCTTCATTTTTTCAACATACGCAGCTATTACCCTCGAAAAATAAAACTTTTGAAATAGGAAAAGAGCCTTTAATCACATTCTTTACCATTTGCAATCATAAAATAGTCTAATATCTTCATTTTTCCAACATACGTAGCTATTAGCCTCGAAAACTAAAACTTTTGACATAGGAAAAGAGCCTTTAATCACGTTCTTTACCATTTGCAATCATAAAATAGTCTAATATCTTCATTTTTTCAACATACGTAGCTATTACCCTCGAAAACTAAAACTTTTGACCTAGGAAAAGAGCTTTTAATCACATTCTTTACCATGTGCAATCATAAAATTGTCTAATATCTTCATTTTTTCAACATACGTAGCTATTACCCTCGAAAACTAAAACTTTTGAAATAGGAAATAGACTTTAATCACATTCTTTACCATTGCAAACATAAAATAGTCTAATATCTTCATTTTTTCAACATAAGTAGCTATTACCCCCGAAAACTAAAACTTTTGAAATAGGAAAAGAGCCTTTAATCACATTCTTTACCATATGCAATCATAAAATTGTCTAATATCTTCATTTTTTCAACATACGTAGCTATTACCCTCGAAAACTAAAACTTTTGACATAGGAAAAGAGCCTTTAATCACATTCTTTACCATGTGCAATCATAAAAGTGTCTAATATCTTCATTTTTTCAACATACGTAGCTATTACCCTCGAAAACTAAGACTATTGAAATAGGAAAAGAGCCTTTAATCACATTCTTTACCATGTACAATCATAAAATTGTCTAATATCTTCATTTTTTCAACATACGTAGCTATTACCCTCAAAAACTAAAACTTTTGACATAGGAAAAGAGCCTTTAATCACATTCTTTACCATGTGCAATCATAAAATAGTCTAATATCTTCATTTTTTCAACATACGCAGCTATTACCCTCGAAAACTAAAACTTTTGAAATAGGAAAAGAGCCTTTAATCACATTCTTTACCATTTGCAATCATAAAATAGTCTAATATCTTCATTTTTCCAACATTCGTAGCTATTACCCTCGAAAACTAAAACTTTTGACATAGGAAAAGAGCCTTTAATCACATTCTTTTCCATTTGCAATCATAAAAAAGTCTAATATCTTCATTTGTTCAACATACGTAGTTATTACCCTCGAAAACTAAAACTTTTGACATTGGAAAAGAGCCTTTAATCACATTCTTTACCATTTGCAATCATAAAATAGTCTGATATCTTCATTTTTTCAACATAAGTAGCTATTACCCCCGAAAACTAAAACTTTTGAAATAGGAAAAGAGCCTTTAATCACATTCTTTACCATGTGCAATCATAAAAGTGTCTAATATCTTCATTTTTTCAACATACGTAGCTATTACCCTCGAAAACTAAAACTTTTGACATAGGAAAAGAGCCTTTAATCACATTCTTTACCATTTGCAATCATAAAATAGTCTAATATCTTCATTTGTTCAACATAAGTAGCTATTACCCCCCGAAAACTAAAACTTTTGAAATAGGAAAAGAGCCTTTAATCACATTCTTTACCATGTGCAATCATAAAATAGTCTAATATCTTCATTTTTTTCAACATAATTAGCTATTACCCTCGAAAACTAAAACTTTTGACATAGGAAAAGAGCCTTTAATCACATTCTTTACCATTTGCAATCATAAAATAGTCTAATATCTTCATTTTTTCAACATACGTAGCTATTACCCTCGAAAACTAAAACTTTTGACATAAGAAAAGAGCCTTTAATCACATTCTTTACCATTTGCAATCATAAAATAGTCTAATATCTTCATTTTTTCAACATAAGTAGCTATTACCCCCCGAAAACTAAAACTTTTGAAATAGGAAAAGAACCTTTAATCACATTCTTTACCATGTGCAATCATAAAAGTGTCTAATATCTTCATTTTTTCAACATACGTAGCTATTACCCTCGAAAACTAAAACTTTTGACATAGGAAAAGAGCCTTTAATCACATTCTTTACCATTTGCAATCATAAAATAGTCTAATATCTTCATTTTTTCAACATAAGTAGCTATTACCCCCGAAAACTAAAACTTTTGAAATAGGAAAAGAGCCTTTAATCACATTCTTTACCATGTGCAATCATAAAATAGTCTAATATCTTCATTTTTTCAACATAATTAGCTATTACCCTCGAAAACTAAAACTTTTGACATAGGAAAAGAGCCTTTAATCACATTCTTTACCATTTGCAATCATAAAATAGTCTAATATCTTCATTTTTTCAACATACGTAGCTATTACCCTCGAAAACTAAAACTTTTGACATAGGAAAAGAGCCTTTAATCACATTCTTTACCATTTGCAATCATAAATAGTCTAATATCTTCATTTTTTTCAACATAAGTAGCTATTACCCCCGAAAACTAAAACTTTTGAAATAGGAAAAGAGCCTTTAATCACATTCTTTACCATGTGCAATCATAAAAGTGTCTAATATCTTCATTTTTTCAACATACGTAGCTATTACCCTCGAAAACTAAGACTATTGAAATAGGAAAAGAGCCTTTAATCACATTCTTTACCATGTACAATCATAAAATTTGTCTAATATCTTCATTTTTTCAACATACGTAGCTATTACCCTCGAAAACCAAAACTTTTGACATAGGAAAAGAGCCTTTAATCACATTTTTTACCATGTGCAATCATAAAATAGTCTAATATCTTCATTTTTTCAACATACGCAGCTATTACCCTCGAAAACTAAAACTTTTGAAATAGGAAAAGAGCCTTTAATCACATTCTTTACCATTTGCAATCATAAAATAGTCTAATATCTTCATTTTTCCAACATTCGTAGCTATTACCCTCGAAAACTAAAACTTTTGACATAGGAAAAGAGCCTTTAATCACATTCTTTACCATGTGCAATCATAAAATTGTCTAATTTATGAATGCACATGGTAAAGAATGTGATTAAAGGCTCTTTTCCTATGTCAAAAGTTTTAGTTTTCGAGGGTAAGAGCTTTGTCTGTGGAAAAATGAAGATATTAGACTATTTTATGATTGCACATGGTAAAGAATGTGATTAAAGGCTCTTTTCCTATTTCAAAAGTTTTAGTTTTCGAGGGTAATAGCTAAGTATGTTGATAAAATGAAGATTTTAGACTATTTTATGATTGCAAATGGTAAAGAATGTGATTAAAGGCTCTTTTCCTATGTCAAAAGTTTTAGTTTTCGAGGGTAATAGCTACGTATGTTGAAAAAATGAAGATATTAGACTATTTTATGATTGCAAATCAAATGGTAAAGAATGTGATTAAAGGCTCTTTTCCTATTTCAAAAGTTTTAGTTTTCGAGGGTAATAGCTATGTCTGTGGAAAAAATGAAGATATTAGACTATTTTATGATTGCACATGGTGAAGAATGTGATTAAAGGCTCTTTTCCTATGTCAAAAGTTTTAGTTTTCGAGGGTAATAGCTACGTATGTTGAAAAAATGAAGATATTAGACTAGATTATGATTGCACATGGTAAAGAATGTGACTAAGGCTCTTTTCCTATATCAAAAGTTTTAGTTTTCGAGGGTAATAGCTATGTCTGTGGAAAAAATGATGATATTAGACTATTTTATAATTGCACATGGTAAAGAATGTGATTAAAGGCTCTTTTCCTATGTCAAAAGTTTTAGTTTTCGAGGGTAATAGCTACGTATGTTGAAAAAATGAAGATATTAGACTATTTTATGATTGCACATGGTAAAGAATGTAATTAAAGGATCTTTTCCTATTTCAAAAGTTTTAGTTTTCGAGGGTAATAGCTAAGTATGTTGAAAAAATGAAGATATTAGACTATTTTATGATTTCAAATGGTAAAGAATGTGATTAAAGGCTCTTTTCCTATTTCAAAAGTTTTAGTTTTCGAGGGGTAATAGCTATGTCTGTGGAAAAAATAAAGATATTAGACTATTTTATGATTGCACATGGTGAAGAATGTGATTAAAGGCTCTTTTCCTATGTCAAAAGTTTTAGTTTTCGAAGGTAATAGCTACGTATGTAAAAAAATGAAGATTTTAGACTATTTTATGATTGTACATGGTAAAGAATGTGACTAAGGCTCTTTTCCTATATCAAAAGTTTTAGTTTTCGAGGGTAATAGCTATGTCTGTGGAAAAAATGATGATATTAGACTATTTTATAATTGCACATGGTAAAGAATGTGATTAAAAGCTCTTTTCCTATGTCAAAAGTTTTAGTTTTCGAGGGTAATAGCTACGTATGTTGAAAAAATGAAGATATTAGACTATTTTTTGATTGCACATAGTAAAGAATGTGATTAAAGGCTCTTTTCCTATTTCAAAAGTCTTAATTTTCGTGGGTAAGAGCTTTGTCTGTGGAAAAAATGAAGATATTAGACTATTTTATGATTGCAAATGGTAAAGAATGTGATTAAAGGCTCTTTTCCTATTTCAAAAGTTTTAGTTTTCGAGGGTAATAGCTACGTATGTTGGAAAAATGAAGATATTAGACAATTTTATGATTGCAAATGGTAAAGAATGTGATTAAAGGCTCTTTTCCTATTTCAAAAGTTTTAGTTTTCGAGGATAATAGCTACGTATTTTGAAAAAATGAAGATATTAGACTATTTTATGATTGCAAATGGTAAAGAATGTGATTAAAGGCTCTTTTCCTATTTCAAAAGTTTTAGTTTTCGAGGGTAATAGCTACGTATGTTGAAAAAATGAAGATATTAGACTATTTTATGATTGCAAATGGTAAAGAATGTGATTAAAGGCTCTTTTCCTATTTCAAAAGTTTTAGTTTTCGAGGGTAATAGCTACGTATGTTGAAAAAATGAAGATATTAGACTATTTTATGATTGCAAATGGTGAAGAATGTGATTAAAGGCTCTTTTCCTATGTCAAAAGTCTTAGTTTTCGAGGGTAATAGCTACGTATGTTATAAAATGAAGATATTAGACTATTTTATGATTGCAAATGGTAAAAAATGTGATTAAAGGCTCTTTTCCTATGTCAAAAGTTTTAGTTTTCGAGGGTAATAGCTACGTATGTTGAAAAAATGAAGATATTAGACTATTTTATGATTGCAAATGGTAAAGAATGTGATTAAAGGCTCTTTTCCTATGTCAAAAGTTTTAGTTTTTGAGGGTAATAGCTACGTATGCTGACAAAATGAAGATATTAGACTATTTTATGATTGCAAATGGCAAAGAATGTGATTAAAGGCTTTTTTCCTATTTCAAAAGTTTTAGTTTTCGAGGGTAATAGCTACGTATGTTGAAAAAATGTTGATATTAGACTATTTTATGATATGGTAAAGAATGTGATTAAAGGCTCTTTTCCTATTTCAAAAGTTTTAGTTTTCGAGGGTAATAGCTATGTCTGTGGAATAAATGAAGATATTAGACTATTTTATGATTGCACATGGTAAAGAATGTGATTAAAGGCTCTTTTCCTATTTCAAAAGTCTTAATTTTCGTGGGTAAGAGCTTTGTCTGTGGAAAAAATGAAGATATTAGACTATTTTATGATTGCAAATGGTAAAGAATGTGATTAAAGGCTCTTTTCCTATTTCAAAAGTTTTAGTTTTCGAGGGTAATAGCTACGTATGTTGGAAAAATGAAGATATTAGACAATTTCATGATTGCAAATGGTAAAGAATGTGATTAAAGGCTCTTTTCCTATTTCAAAAGTTTTAGTTTTCCAGGATAATAGCTACGTATTTGAAAAAATGAAGATATTAGACTATTTTATGATTGCAAATGGTAAAGAATGTGATTAAAGGCTCTTTTCCTATTTCAAAAGTTTTAGTTTTCGAGGGTAATAGCTACGTATGTTGAAAAAATGAAGATATTAGACTATTTTATGATTGCAAATGGTAAAGAATGTGATTAAAGGCTCTTTTCCTATTTCAAAAGTTTTAGTTTTCGAGGGTAATAGCTACGTATGTTGAAAAAATGAAGATATTAGACTATTTTATGATTGCAAATGGTGAAGAATGTGATTAAAGGCTCTTTTCCTATGTCAAAAGTCTTAGTTTTCGAGGGTAATAGCTACGTATGTTGAAAAAATGAAGATATTAGACTATTTTATGATTGCAAATGGTAAAAAATGTGATTAAAGGCTCTTTTCCTATGTCAAAAGTTTTAGTTTTCGAGGGTAATAGCTACGTATGTTGAAAAAATGAAGATATTAGACTATTTTATGATTGCAAATGGTAAAGAATGTGATTAAAGGCTCTTTTCCTATGTCAAAAGTTTTAGTTTTTGAGGGTAATAGCTACGTATGCTGACAAAATGAAGATATTAGACTATTTTATGATTGCAAATGGCAAAGAATGTGATTAAAGGCTCTTTTCCTATTTCAAAAGTTTTAGTTTTCGAGGGTAATAGCTACGTATGTTGAAAAAATGTTGATATTAGGACTATTTTATGATATGGTAAAGAATGTGATTAAAGGCTCTTTTCCTATTTCAAAAGTTTTAGTTTTCGAGGGTAATAGCTACGTATGTTTAAAAAATGAAGATATTAGACTATTTTATGATTGCAAATGGTAAAGAATGTGATTAAAGGCTCTTTTCCTATTTCAAAAGTTTTAGTTTTCGAGGGTAATTGCTTTGTCTGTGGAAAAAATGAAGATATTAGACTATTTTATGATTGCATATGGTAAAGAATGTGATTAAAGGCTCTTTTCCTATTTCAAAAGTTTTAGTTTTCGAGGGTAATAGCTACGTATGTTGAAAAATGAAGATATTAGACAATTTTATGATTGCACATGGTAAAGAATGTGATTAAAGGCTCTTTTCCTATTTCAAAAGTTTTAGTTTTCGAGGTTATTAGCTACGTATGTTGAAAAAATGAAGATATTAGACTATTTTATGATTGCAAATGGTAAAGAATGTGATTAAAGGCTCTTTTCCTATTTCAAAAGTTTTAGTTTTCCAGGGTAATAGCTATGTCTGTGGAATAAATGAAGATATTAGACTATTTTATGATTGCACATGGTAAAGAATGTGATTAAAGGCTCTTTTCCTATTTCAAAAGTTTTAGTTTTCGAGGGTAAGAGCTTTGTCTGTGGAAAAAATGAAGATATTAGACTTTTTTTATGATTGGAAATGGTAAAGAATGTGATTAAAGGGTCTTTTCCTATGTCAAAAGTTTTAGTTTTCGAGGATAATAGCTACGTATGTTGAAAAAATGAAGATATTAGACTATTTTATGATTGCAAATGGTAAAGAATGTGATTAAAGGCTCTTTTCCTATGTCAAAAGTTTAGTTTTCGAGGGTAATAGCTACGTATGTTAAAAAAAATGAAGATATTAGACTATTTTATGATTGCAATTGGTAAAGAATGTGATTAAAGGCTCTTTTCCTATGTCAAAAGTTTTAGTTTTCGAGGGTAATAGCTACGTATGTTGAAAAAATGAAGATATTAGACTATTTTATGATTGCAAATGGCAAAGAATGTGATTAAAGGCTCCTTTCCTATGTCAAAAGTTTTAGTTTTCGAGGGTAATAGCTACGTATGTAAAAAAAAAATGAAGATTTTAGACTATTTTATGATTGCAAATGGTAAAGAATGTGATTCAAGGCTCTTTTCCTATGTCAAAAGTTTTAGTTTTCGAGGGTAATAGCTACGTATGTTGAAAAATTGAAGATATTAGACTATTTTATGATTGCAAATGGTAAAGAATGTGATTAAATGCTCTTTTCCTATGTCAAAAGTTTTAGTTTTCGAGGGTAATAGCTACGTATGTTGAAAAAATGAAGATATTAGACTACTTTATGATTGCAAATGGTAAAGAATGTGATTAAAGGCTCTTTTCCTATGTCAAAGGTTTTAGTTTTCGAGGGTAATAGCTACGTATGTTGAAAAAATGAAGATATTAGACTATTTTATGATTGCACATGGTAAAGAATGTGATTAAAGGCTCTTTTCCTATGTCAAAAGTTTTAGTTTTCGAGGGTAATAGCTACGTTTGTTGAAAAAATGAAGATATTAGACTACTTTATGATTGCACATGGTAAAGAATGTGATTAAAGGCTCTTTTCCTATTTCAAAAGTTTTAGTTTTCGAGGGTAATAGCTACGTATGTTGAAAAAATGAAGGTATTAGACAATTTTATGATTGCACATGGTAAAGAATGTGATTAAAGGCTCTTTTCCTATTTCAAAAGTTTTAGTTTTCGAGGGTAATAGCTACGTATGTTGAAAAAATGAAGATATTAGACTATTTTTATGATTGCAAATGGTAAAGAATGTGATTAAAGGCTCTTTTCCTATTTCAAAAGTTTTAGTTTTCGAGGGTAATAGCTATCTCTGTGGAAAAAATGAAGATATTAGACTATTTTTTGATTGCAAATGGTAAAGAATGTGATTAAAGGGTCTTTTCCTATGTCAAAAGTTTTAGTTTTCGAGGATAATAGCTACGTTTGTTGAAAAAATGAAGATTTTAGACTATTTTATGATTGCAAATGGTAAAGAATGTGATTAAAGGCTCTTTTCCTATGTCAAAAGTTTTAGTTTTTGAGGGTAATAGCTACGTATGCTGACAAAATGAAGATATTAGACTATTTTATGATTGCAAATGGCAAAGAATGTGATTAAAGGCTTTTTTCCTATTTCAAAAGTTTTAGTTTTCGAGGGTAATAGCTACGTATGTTGAAAAAATGTTGATATTAGACTATTTTATGATATGGTAAAGAATGTGATTAAAGGCTCTTTTCCTATTTCAAAAGTTTTAGTTTTCGAGGGTAATAGCTATGTCTGTGGAATAAATGAAGATATTAGACTATTTTATGATTGCACATGGTAAAGAATGTGATTAAAGGCTCTTTTTCCTATTTCAAAAGTCTTAATTTTCGTGGGTAAGAGCTTTGTCTGTGGAAAAAATGAAGATATTAGACTATTTTATGATTGCAAATGGTAAAGAATGTGATTAAAGGCTCTTTTCCTATTTCAAAAGTTTTAGTTTTCGAGGGTAATAGCTACGTATGTTGGAAAAATGAAGATATTAGACAATTTCATGATTGCAAATGGTAAAGAATGTGATTAAAGGCTCTTTTCCTATTTCAAAAGTTTTAGTTTTCGAGGATAATAGCTACGTATTTTGAAAAAATGAAGATATTAGACTATTTTATGATTGCAAATGGTAAAGAATGTGATTAAAGGCTCTTTTCCTATTTCAAAAGTTTTAGTTTTCGAGGGTAATAGCTACGTATGTTGAAAAAATGAAGATATTAGACTATTTTATGATTGCAAATGGTAAAGAATGTGATTAAAGGCTCTTTTCCTATTTCAAAAGTTTTAGTTTTCGAGGGTAATAGCTACGTATGTTGAAAAAATGAAGATATTAGACTATTTTATGATTGCAAATGGTGAAGAATGTGATTAAAGGCTCTTTTCCTATGTCAAAAGTCTTAGTTTTCGAGGGTAATAGCTACGTATGTTGAAAAAATGAAGATATTAGACTATTTTATGATTGCAAATGGTAAAAAATGTGATTAAAGGCTCTTTTCCTATGTCAAAAGTTTTAGTTTTCGAGGGTAATAGCTACGTATGTTGAAAAAATGAAGATATTAGACTATTTTATGATTGCAAATGGTAAAGAATGTGATTAAAGGCTCTTTTCCTATGTCAAAAGTTTTAGTTTTTGAGGGTAATAGCTACGTATGCTGACAAAATGAAGATATTAGACTATTTTATGATTGCAAATGGCAAAGAATGTGATTAAAGGCTCTTTTCCTATTTCAAAAGTTTTAGTTTTCGAGGGTAATAGCTACGTATGTTGAAAAAAATGTTGATATTAGACTATTTTATGATATGGTAAAGAATGTGATTAAAGGCTCTTTTCCTATTTCAAAAGTTTTAGTTTTCGAGGGTAATAGCTACGTATGTTTAAAAAATGAAGATATTAGACTATTTTATGATTGCAAATGGTAAAGAATGTGATTAAAGGCTCTTTTCCTATTTCAAAAGTTTTAGTTTTCGAGGGTAATTGCTTTGTCTGTGGAAAAAATGAAGATATTAGACTATTTTATGATTGCATATGGTAAAGAATGTGATTAAAGGCTCTTTTCCTATTTCAAAAGTTTTAGTTTTCGAGGGTAATAGCTACGTATGTTGAAAAATGAAGATATTAGACAATTTTATGATTGCACATGGTAAAGAATGTGATTAAAGGCTCTTTTCCTATTTCAAAAGTTTTAGTTTTCGAGGTTATTAGCTACGTATGTTGAAAAAATGAAGATATTAGACTATTTTATGATTGCAAATGGTAAAGAATGTGATTAAAGGCTCTTTTCCTATTTCAAAAGTTTTAGTTTTCCAGGGTAATAGCTATGTCTGTGGAATAAATGAAGATATTAGACTATTTTATGATTGCACATGGTAAAGAATGTGATTAAAGGCTCTTTTCCTATTTCAAAAGTTTTAGTTTTCGAGGGTAAGAGCTTTGTCTGTGGAAAAAATGAAGATATTAGACTTTTTTATGATTGGAAATGGTAAAGAATGTGATTAAAGGGTCTTTTCTTATGTCAAAAGTTTTAGTTTTCGAGGATAATAGCTACGTATGTTGAAAAAATGAAGATATTAGACTATTTTATGATTGCAAATGGTAAAGAATGTGATTAAAGGCTCTTTTCCTATGTCAAAAGTTTTAGTTTTCGAGGGTAATAGCTACGTATGTTAAAAAAAATGAAGATATTAGACTATTTTATGATTGCAATTGGTAAAGAATGTGATTAAAGGCTCTTTTCCTATGTCAAAAGTTTTAGTTTTCGAGGGTAATAGCTACGTATGTTGAAAAAATGAAGATATTAGACTATTTTATGATTGCAAATGGCAAAGAATGTGATTAAAGGCTCCTTTCCTATGTCAAAAGTTTTAGTTTTCGAGGGTAATAGCTACGTATGTAAAAAAAAATGAAGATTTTAGACTATTTTATGATTGCAAATGGTAAAGAATGTGATTCAAGGCTCTTTTCCTATGTCAAAAGTTTTAGTTTTCGAGGGTAATAGCTACGTATGTTGAAAAATTGAAGATATTAGACTATTTTATGATTGCAAATGGTAAAGAATGTGATTAAATGCTCTTTTCCTATGTCAAAAGTTTTAGTTTTCGAGGGTAATAGCTACGTATGTTGAAAAAATGAAGATATTAGACTACTTTATGATTGCAAATGGTAAAGAATGTGATTAAAGGCTCTTTTCCTATGTCAAAGGTTTTAGTTTTCGAGGGTAATAGCTACGTATGTTGAAAAAATGAAGATATTAGACTATTTTATGATTGCACATGGTAAAGAATGTGATTAAAGGCTCTTTTCCTATGTCAAAAGTTTTAGTTTTCGAGGGTAATAGCTACGTTTGTTGAAAAAATGAAGATATTAGACTACTTTATGATTGCACATGGTAAAGAATGTGATTAAAGGCTCTTTTCCTATTTCAAAAGTTTTAGTTTTCGAGGGTAATAGCTACGTATGTTGAAAAAATGAAGGTATTAGACAATTTTATGATTGCACATGGTAAAGAATGTGATTAAAGGCTCTTTTCCTATTTCAAAAGTTTTAGTTTTCGAGGGTAATAGCTACGTATGTTGAAAAAATGAAGATATTAGACTATTTTATGATTGCAAATGGTAAAGAATGTGATTAAAGGCTCTTTTCCTATTTCAAAAGTTTTAGTTTTCGAGGGTAATAGCTATCTCTGTGGAAAAAATGAAGATATTAGACTATTTTTTGATTGCAAATGGTAAAGAATGTGATTAAAGGGTCTTTTCCTATGTCAAAAGTTTTAGTTTTCGAGGATAATAGCTACGTTTGTTGAAAAAATGAAGATTTTAGACTATTTTATGATTGCAAATGGTAAAGAATGTGATTAAAGGCTCTTTTCCTATGTCAAAAGTTTTAGTTTTCGAGGGTAATAGCTACGTATGTTGAAAAAATGAAGATATTAGACTATTTTATGATTGCACATGGTAAAGAATGTGATTAAAGGATCTTTTCCTATTTCAAAAGTTTTAGTTTTCGAGGGTAATAGCTAAGTATGTTGAAAAAATGAAGATATTAGACTATTTTATGATTTCAAATGGTAAAGAATGTGATTAAAGGCTCTTTTCCTATTTCAAAAGTTTTAGTTTTCGAGGGTAATAGCTATGTCTGTGGTAAAAATAAAGATATTAGACTATTTTATGATTGCACATGGTGAAGAATGTGATTAAAGGCTCTTTTCCTATGTCAAAAGTTTTAGTTTTCGAGGGTAATAGCTACGTATGTAAAAAAAATGAAGATTTTAGACTATTTTATGATTGCACATGGTAAAGAATGTGACTAAGGCTCTTTTCCTATATCAAAAGTTTTAGTTTTCGAGGGTAATAGCTATGTCTGTGGAAAAAATGATGATATTAGACTATTTTATAATTGCACATGGTAAAGAATGTGATTAAAAGCTCTTTTCCTATGTCAAAAGTTTTAGTTTTCGAGGGTAATAGCTACGTATGTTGAAAAAATGAAGATATTAGACTATTTTTTGATTGCACATAGTAAAGAATGTGATTAAAGGCTCTTTTCCTATTTCAAAAGTCTTAATTTTCGTGGGTAAGAGCTTTGTCTGTGGAAAAAATGAAGATATTAGACTTTTTTATGATTGGAAATGGTAAAGAATGTGATTAAAGGGTCTTTTCCTATGTCAAAAGTTTTAGTTTTCGAGGATAATAGCTACGTATGTTGGAAAAACTGAATATATTAGACTATTTTATGATTGCAAATGGTAAAGAATGTGATTAAAGGCTCTTTTCCTATGTCAAAAGTTTTAGTTTTCGAGGGTAATAGCTACGTATGTTAAAAAAAATGAAGATATTAGACTATTTTATGATTGCAATTGGTAAAGAATGTGATTAAAGGCTCTTTTCCTATGTCAAAAGTTTTAGTTTTCGAGGGTAATAGCTACGTATGTTGAAAAAATGAAGATATTAGACTATTTTATGATTGCAAATGGCAAAGAATGTGATTAAAGGCTCCTTTCCTATGTCAAAAGTTTTAGTTTTCGAGGGTAATAGCTACGTATGTAAAAAAAAATGAAGATTTTAGACTATTTTATGATTGCAAATGGTAAAGAATGTGATTCAAGGCTCTTTTCCTATGTCAAAAGTTTTAGTTTTCGAGGGTAATAGCTACGTATGTTGAAAAATTGAAGATATTAGACTATTTTATGATTGCAAATGGTAAAGAATGTGATTAAATGCTCTTTTCCTATGTCAAAAGTTTTAGTTTTCGAGGGTAATAGCTACGTATGTTGAAAAAATGAAGATATTAGACTACTTTATGATTGCAAATGGTAAAGAATGTGATTAAAGGCTCTTTTCCTATGTCAAAGGTTTTAGTTTTCGAGGGTAATAGCTACGTATGTTGAAAAAATGAAGATATTAGACTATTTTATGATTGCACATGGTAAAGAATGTGATTAAAGGCTCTTTTCCTATGTCAAAAGTTTTAGTTTTCGAGGGTAATAGCTACGTTTGTTGAAAAAATGAAGATATTAGACTACTTTATGATTGCACATGGTAAAGAATGTGATTAAAGGCTCTTTTCCTATTTCAAAAATTTTAGTTTTCGAGGGTAATAGCTTCATATGTTGAAAAAATGAAGGTATTAGACAATTTTATGATTGCACATGGTAAAGAATGTGATTAAAGGCTCTTTTCCTATTTCAAAAGTTTTAGTTTTCGAGGGTAATAGCTACGTATGTTGAAAAAATGAAGATATTAGACTATTTTATGATTGCAAATGGTAAAGAATGTGATTAAAGGCTCTTTTCCTATTTCAAAAGTTTTAGTTTTCGAGGGTAATAGCTATCTCTGTGGAAAAAATGAAGATATTAGACTATTTTTTGATTGCAAATGGTAAAGAATGTGATTAAAGGGTCTTTTCCTATGTCAAAAGTTTTAGTTTTCGAGGATAATAGCTACGTATGTTGAAAAAATGAAGATTTTAGACTATTTTATGATTGCAAATGGTAAAGAATGTGATTAAAGGCTCTTTTCCTATGTCAAAAGTTTTAGTTTTCGAGGGTAATAGCTACGTATGTTGAAAAAATGAAGATATTAGACTATTTTATGATTGCACATGGTAAAGAATGTGATTAAAGGATCTTTTCCTATTTCAAAAGTTTTAGTTTTCGAGGGTAATAGCTATGTCTGTGGTAAAAATAAAGATATTAGACTATTTTATGATTGCACATGGTGAAGAATGTGATTAAAGGCTCTTTTCCTATGTCAAAAGTTTTAGTTTTCGAGGGTAATAGCTACGTATGTAAAAAAAAATGAAGATTTTAGACTATTTTATGATTGCACATGGTAAAGAATGTGACTAAGGCTCTTTTCCTATATCAAAAGTTTTAGTTTTCGAGGGTAATAGCTATGTCTGTGGAAAAAATGATGATATTAGACTATTTTATAATTGCACATGGTAAAGAATGTGATTAAAAGCTCTTTTCCTATGTCAAAAGTTTTAGTTTTCGAGGGTAATAGCTACGTATGTTGAAAAAATGAAGATATTAGACTATTTTTTGATTGCACATAGGTAAAGAATGTGATTAAAGGCTCTTTTCCTATTTCAAAAGTTTTAGTTTTCGGGGGTAAGAGTTATGTCTGTGGAAACAAATGAAGATATTAGACTATTTTATGATTGCACATGGTAAAGAATGTGATTAAAAGCTCTTTTCTTATTTCAAAAGTTTTAGTTTTCGAGGGTAATAGCTACGTATGTTGAAAAAATGAAGATATTAGACTATTTTATGATTGCAAATGGTAAAGAATGTGATTAAAGGCTCTTTTCCTATTTCAAAAGTTTTAGTTTTCGAGGGTAATAGCTACGTATGTTGAAAAAATGAAGATATTAGACTACTTTATGATTGCAAATGGTAAAGAATGTGATTAAAGGCTCTTTTCCTATTTCAAAAGTTTTAGTTTTAGAGGGTAATAGCTACGTATGTTGAAAAAATGAAGATATTAGACAATTTTATGATTGCAAATGGTAAAGAATGTGATTAAAGGCTCTTTTCCTATTTCAAAAGTTTTAGTTTTCGAGGGTAATAGCTACTTATGTTGAAAAAATGAAGATATTAGACTATTTTATGATTGCAAATGGTAAAGAATGTGATTAAAGGCTCTTTTCGAGGGTAATAGCTATGTCTGTGGAAAAAATGAAGATATTAGACAATTTTATGATTGCACATGGTAAAGAATGTGATTAAAGGCTCTTTTCCTATTTCAAAAGTTTTAGTTTTCGAGGGTAATATTTTTGTCTGTGGAAAAAAATGAAGATATTAGACAATTTTATGATTGCACATGGTAAAGAATGTGATTAAAGGCTCTTTTCCTATTTCAAAAGTTTTAGTTTTCGAGGGTAATAGCTACGTATGTTGAAAAAATGAAGATATTAGACTATTTTATGATTGCACATGGTAAAGAATGTGATTAAAGGCTCTTTTCCTATTTCAAAAGTTTTAGTTTTCGAGGGTAATAGCTATATATGTTGAAAAAATGAAGATATTAGACTATTTTATGATTGCAAATGGTAAAGAATGTGATTAAAGGCTCTTTTCCTATTTCAAAAGTTTTAGTTTTCGAGGGTAATAGCTACCTATGTTGAAAAAATGAAGATATTAGACTATTTTATGATTGCAAATGGTAAAGAATGTGATTAAAGGCTCTTTTATTATGTCAAAAGTTTTAGTTTTCGAGGGTAATAGCTACGTATGTTGAAAAAATAAAGATATTGGACTATTTTATGATTGCAAATGGTAAAGAATGTGATTAAAGGCTCTTTTCCTATTTCAAAAGTTTTAGTTTTCGAGGGTAATAGCTACGTATGTTGAAAAAATGAAGATATTAGACTATTTTATGATTGCAAATGGTAAAGAATGTGATTAAAGGCTCTTTTCCTATTTCAAAAGTTTTAGTTTTCGAGGGTAATAGCTACGTATGTTGAAAAAATGAAGATATTAGACTATTTTATGATTGCAAATGGTAAAGAATGTGATTAAAGGCTCTTTTCCTATTTCAAAAGTTTTAGTTTTAGAGGGTAATAGCTACGTATGTTGAAAAAATGAAGATATTAGACAATTTTATGATTGCAAATGGTAAAGCATGTGATTAAAGGCTCTTTTCCTATTTCAAAAGTTTTAGTTTTCGAGGGTAATAGCTACGTATGTTGAAAAAATGAAGATATTAGACTATTTTATGATTGCAAATGGTAAAGAATGTGATTAAAGGCTCTTTTCGAGGGTAATAGCTATGTCTGTGGAAAAAATGAAGATATTAGACAATTTTATGATTGCACATGGTAAAGAATGTGATTAAAGGCTCTTTTCCTATGTCAAAAGTTTTAGTTTTCGAGGGTAATATTTTTGTCTGTGGAAAAAATGAAGATATTAGACAATTTTATGATTGCACATGGTAAAGAATGTGATTAAAGGCTCTTTTCCTATTTCAAAAGTTTTAGTTTTCGAGGGTAATAGCTATATATGTTGAAAAAATGAAGATATTAGACTATTTTATGATTGCAAATGGTAAAGAATGTGATTAAAGGCTCTTTTCCTATTTCAAAAGTTTTAGTTTTCGAGGGTAATAGCTACCTATGTTGAAAAAATGAAGATATTAGACTATTTTATGATTGCAAATGGTAAAGAATGTGATTAAAGGCTCTTTTATTATGTCAAAAGTTTTAGTTTTCGAGGGTAATAGCTACGTATGTTGAAAAAATAAAGATATTAGACTATTTTATGATTGCAAATGGTAAAGAATGTGATTAAAGGCTCTTTTCCTATTTCAAAAGTTTTAGTTTTCGAGGGTAATAGCCACGTATGTTGAAAAAATGAAGATATTAGACAATTTTATGATTGCACATGGTAAAGAATGTGATTAAAGGCTCTTTTCCTATGTCAAAAGTTTTAGTTTCCGAGGGTAATAGCTACGTATGTTAAAAAAATGAAGATATTAGACTATTTTATGATTGCACATGGTAAAGAATGTGATTAAAGGCTCTTTTCTTATTTCAAAAGTTTTAGTTTCCGAGGGTAATAGCTACGTATGTTAAAAAATGAAGATATTAGACTATTTTATGATTGCACATGGTAAAGAATGTGATTAAAGGCTCTTTTCTTATTTCAAAAGTTTTAGTTTTCGAGGGTAATAGCTACGTATGTTGAAAAAATGAAGATATTAGACAATTTTATGATTCCACATTGTAAAGAATGTGATTAAAGGCTCTTTTCCTATTTCAAAAGTTTTAGTTTTCGAGGGTAATAGCTTTGTCTGTGGAAAAAATAAAGATATTAGACAGTTTTATGATTGGACATGGTAAAGAATGTGATTAAAGGCTCTTTTCCTATTTCAAAAGTTTTAGTTTTCGAGGGTAATAGCTAGGTATGTTGAAAAATGAAGATATTAGATTATTTTATGATCGCAAATGGTAAAGAATGTGATTAAGGGCTCTTTTCCTATGTCAAAAGTTTTAGTTTTCGAGGGTAATAGCTACGTATGTTTAAAAAATGAAGATATTAGACTATTTTATGATTGCAAATGGTAAAGAATGTGATTAAAGGCTCTTTTCCTATTTCAAAAGTTTTAGTTTTCGAGGGTAATAGCTACGTATGTTGAAAAAATGAAGATATTAGACTATTTTATGATTGCAAATGGTAAAGAATGTGATTAAAGGCTCTTTTCCTATTTCAAAAGTTTTAGTTTTCGAGGGTAATAGCTACGTATGTTGAAAAAATGAAGATATTAGACTATTTTATGATTGCAAATGGTAAAGAATGTGATTAAAGGCTCTTTTCCTATTTCAAAAGTTTTAGTTTTAGAGGGTAATAGCTACGTATG
>NW_027063372.1:0-37061 GCF_032884065.1 Artemia franciscana | reverse complement strand
TTAGTTTTTTGGTTATTTTATTTGATCAAAAATTGCGTTTAGAGGGAACGAGATTTTAGTTTTCGAGGGTAATAGCTACGTATGTTGAAAAATGTAGATATTAGACAATTTTATGATTGCACATGGTAAAGAATGTGATTAAGGGCTCTTTTCCTATTTCAAAAGTTTTAGTTTTCGAGGGTAATAGCTGCGTATGTTGAAAAAATGAAGATATTAGACAATTTTATGATTGCACATGGTAAAGAATGTGATTAAAGGCTCTTTTCCTATGACAAAAGTTTTAGTTTTCGAGAATAATAGCTACGTATGTTGAAAAAATGAAGATATTAGACTATTTTATGATTGCAAATGGTAAAGAATGTGATTAAAGTCTCTTTTCCTATGTCAAAAGTTTTAGTTTTCGAGGGTAATAGCTACGTATTTTGAAAAAATGAAGATATTAGACTATTTTATGATTGAAAATGGTAAAAAATGTGATTAAAGGCTCTTTTCCTATGTCAAAAGTTTTAGTTTTCGAGGGTAATAGCTACGTATGTTGAAAAAATGAAGATATTAGACTATTTTATGATTGCACATGGTAAAGAATGTGATTAAAGGCTCTTTTCCTATTTCAAAAGTTTTAGTTTTCGAGGGTAATAGCTACGTATGTTGAAAAAATGAAGATATTAGACTATTTTATGATTGCAAATGGTAAAGAATGTGATTAAAGGCTCTTTTCCTATGTCAAAAGTTTTAGTTTTCGAGGGTAATAGCTACGTATGTTGAAAAAATGAAGATATTAGACTATTTTATGATTGCACATGGTAAAGAATGTGATTAAAGGCTCTTTTCCTATTTCAAAAGTTTTAGTTTTCGAGGGTAATAGCTACGTATGTTGAAAAAATGAAGATATTAGACTATTTTATGATTGCAAATGGTAAAGAATGTGATTAAAGGCTCTTTTCCTATGTCAAAAGTTTTAGTTTTCGAGGGTAATAGCTACGTATGTTGAAAAAATGAAGATATTAGACTATTTTATGATTGCACATGGTAAAGAATGTGATTAAAGGCTCTTTTTCTATTTCAAAAGTTTTAGTTTTCGAGGGTAATAGCTACGTATGTTGAAAAAATGAAGATATTAGACTATTTTATGATTGCAAATGGTAAAGAATTTGATTAAAGGCTCTTTTAATATGTCAAAGGTTTTAGTTTTCGAGGGTAATAGCTACGTATGTTGAAAAAATGAAGATATTAGACTATTTTATGATTGCACATGGTAAAGAATGTGATTAAAGGCTCTTTTCCTATTTCAAAAGTTTTAGTTTTCGAGGGTAATAGCTACGTATGTTGAAAAAATGAAGATATTAGACCATTTTATGATTGCACATGGTAAAGAATGTGATTAAAGGCTCTTTTCCTATTTCAAAAGTTTTAGTTTTCGAGGGTAATAGCTACGTATGTTGAAAAAATGTAGATATTAGACAATTTTATGATTGCACATGGTAAAGAATGTGATTAAGGGCTCTTTTCCTATTTCAAAAGTTTTAGTTTTCGAGGGTAATAGCTGCGAATGTTGAAAAAATGAAGATATTAGACAATTTTGTGATTGCACATGGTAAAGAATGTGATTAAAGTCTCTTTTCCTATGTCAAAAGTTTTAGTTTTCGAGGGTAATAGCTACGTATTTTGAAAAAATGAAGATATTAGACTATTTTATGATTGAAAATGGTAAAAAATGTGATTAAAGGCTCTTTTCCTATGTCAAATTTTTAGTTTTCGAGGGTAATAGCTACGTATGTTGAAAAAATGAAGATATTAGACTATTTTATGATTGCAAATGGTAAAGAATGTGATTAAAGGCTCTTTTCCTATTTCAAAAGTTTTAGTTTTCGAGGGTAATAGCTACGTATGTTGAAAAAATGAAGATATTAGACTATTTTATGATTGCAAATGGTGAAGAATGTGATTAAAGGCTCTTTTCCCATGTCAAAAGTTTTAGTTTTCGAGGGTAATAGCTACGTATGTTGAAAAAATGAAGATATTAGACTATTTTATGATTGCACATGGTAAAGAATGTGATTAAAGGCTCTTTTCCTATTTCAAAAGTTTTAGTTTTCGAGGGTAATAGCTACGTATGTTGAAAAAATGAAGATATTAGACTATTTTATGATTGCAAATGGTAAAGAATGTGATTAAAGGCTCTTTTCCTATGTCAAAAGTTTTAGTTTTCGAGGGTAATAGCTACGTATGTTGAAAAAATGAAGATATTAGACTATTTTATGATTGCACATGGTAAAGAATGTGATTAAAGGCTCTTTTTCTATTTCAAAAGTTTTAGTTTTCGAGGGTAATAGCTACGTATGTTGAAGAAATGAAGATATTAGACTATTTTATGATTGCAAATGGTAAAGAATGTGATTAAAGGCTCTTTTCCTATTTCAAAAGTTTTAGTTTTCGAGGGTAATAGCTACGTATGTTGAAAAAATGAAGATATTAGACTATTTTATGATTGAAAATGGTAAAGAATGTGATTAAAGGCTCTTTCCCTATGTCAAAAGTTTTAGTTTTCGAGGGTAATAGCTACGTATGTTGAAAAAACGAAGATATTAGACTATTTTATGATTGCACATGGTAAAGAATGTGATTAAAGGCTCTTTTCCTATTTCAAAAGTTTTAGTTTTCGAGGGTAATAGCTACGTATGTTGAAGAAATGAAGATATTAGACTATTTTATGATTGCAAATGGTAAAGAATTTGATTAAAGGCTCTTTTACTATGTCAAAAGTTTTAGTTTTCGAGGGTAATAGCTACGTATGTTGAAAAAATTAAGATATTAGACTATTTTATGATTGCACATGGTAAAGAATGTGATTAAAGGCTCTTTTCCTATTTCAAAAGTTTTAGTTTTCGAGGGTAATAGCTATGTATGTTGAAAAAGTGAAGATATTAGACCATTTTATGATTGCACATGGTAAAGAATGTGATTAAAGGCTCTTTTCCTATTTCAAAAGTTTTAGTTTTCGAGGGTAATAGCTACGTATGTTGAAAAAATGTAGATATTAGACAATTTTATGATTGCACATAATAAAGAATTTGATTAAGGGCTCTTTTCCTATTTCAAAAGTTTTAGTTTTCGAGGGTAATAGCTGCATATGTTGAAAAAATGAAGATATTAGACAATTTTATGATTGCACATGGTAAAGAATGTGATTAAAGGCTCTTTTCCTATGACAAAAGTTTTAGTTTTCGAGAATAATAGCTACGTATGTTGAAAAAATGAAGATATTAGACTATTTTATGATTGCACATGGTAAAGAATGTGATTAAAGTCTCTTTTCCTATGTCAAAAGTTTTAGTTTTCGAGGGTAATAGCTACGTATTTTGAAAAAATGAAGATATTAGACTATTTTATGATTGAAAATGGTAAAAAATGTGATTAAAGGCTCTTTTCCTATGTCAAAAGTTTTAGTTTTCGAGGGTAATAGCTATGTATGTTGAAAAAATGAAGATATTAGACTATTTTATGATTGCACATGGTAAAGAATGTGATTAAAGGCTCTTTTCCTATTTCAAAAGTTTTAGTTTTCGAGGGTAATAGCTACGTATGTTGAAAAAATGAAGATATTAGACTATTTTATGATTGCACATGGTAAAGAATGTGATTAAAGGCTCTTTTCCTATTTCAAAAGTTTTAGTTTTCGAGGGTAATAGCTACGTATGTTGAAAAAATGAAGATATTAGACTATTTTATGATTGCAAATGGTGAAGAATGTGATTAAAGGCTCTTTTCCCATGTCAAAAGTTTTAGTTTTCGAGGGTAATAGCTACGTATGTTGAAAAAATGAAGATATTAGACTATTTTATGATTGCACATGGTAAAGAATGTGATTAAAGGCTCTTTTCCTATTTCAAAAGTTTTTAGTTTTTTTTTCGAGGGTAATAGCTACGTATGTTGAAAAAATGAAGATATTAGACTATTTTATGATTGCAAATGGTAAAGAATGTGATTAAAGGCTCTTTTCCTATGTCAAAAGTTTTAGTTTTCGAGGGTAATAGCTACGTATGTTGAAAAAATGAAGATATTAGACTATTTTATGATTGCACATGGTAAAGAATGTGATTAAAGGCTCTTTTTCTATTTCAAAAGTTTTAGTTTTCGAGGGTAATAGCTACGTATGTTGAAGAAATGAAGATATTAGACTATTTTATGATTGCAAATGGTAAAGAATGTGATTAAAGGCTCTTTTCCTATTTCAAAAGTTTTAGTTTTCGAGGGTAATAGCTACGTATGTTGAAAAAATGAAGATATTAGACTATTTTATGATTGAAAATGGTAAAGAATGTGATTAAAGGCTCTTTCCCTATGTCAAAAGTTTTAGTTTTCGAGGGTAATAGCTACGTATGTTGAAAAAACGAAGATATTAGACTATTTTATGATTGCACATGGTAAAGAATGTGATTAAAGGCTCTTTTCCTATTTCAAAAGTTTTAGTTTTCGAGGGTAATAGCTACGTATGTTGAAGAAATGAAGATATTAGACTATTTTATGATTGCAAATGGTAAAGAATTTGATTAAAGGCTCTTTTACTATGTCAAAAGTTTTAGTTTTCGAGGGTAATAGCTACGTATGTTGAAAAAATTAAGATATTAGACTATTTTATGATTGCACATGGTAAAGAATGTGATTAAAGGCTCTTTTCCTATTTCAAAAGTTTTAGTTTTCGAGGGTAATAGCTATGTATGTTGAAAAAGTGAAGATATTAGACCATTTTATGATTGCACATGGTAAAGAATGTGATTAAAGGCTCTTTTCCTATTTCAAAAGTTTTAGTTTTCGAGGGTAATAGCTACGTATGTTGAAAAAATGTAGATATTAGACAATTTTATGATTGCACATAATAAAGAATTTGATTAAGGGCTCTTTTCCTATTTCAAAAGTTTTAGTTTTCGAGGGTAATAGCTGCGTATGTTGAAAAAATGAAGATATTAGACAATTTTATGATTGCACATGGTAAAGAATGTGATTAAAGGCTCTTTTCCTATGACAAAAGTTTTAGTTTTCGAGAATAATAGCTACGTATGTTGAAAAAATGAAGATATTAGACTATTTTATGATTGCACATGGTAAAGAATGTGATTAAAGTCTCTTTTCCTATGTCAAAAGTTTTAGTTTTCGAGGGTAATAGCTACGTATTTTGAAAAAATGAAGATATTAGACTATTTTATGATTGAAAATGGTAAAAAATGTGATTAAAGGCTCTTTTCCTATGTCAAAAGTTTTAGTTTTCGAGGGTAATAGCTATGTATGTTGAAAAAATGAAGATATTAGACTATTTTATGATTGCACATGGTAAAGAATGTGATTAAAGGCTCTTTTCCTATTTCAAAAGTTTTAGTTTTCGAGGGTAATAGCTACGTATGTTGAAAAAATGAAGATATTAGACTATTTTATGATTGCACATGGTAAAGAATGTGATTAAAGGCTCTTTTCCTATTTCAAAAGTTTTAGTTTTCGAGGGTAATAACTACGTATGTTGAAGAAATGAAGATATTAGACTATTTTATGATTGCAAATGGTAAAGAATTTGATTAAAGGCTCTTTTACTATGTCAAAAGTTTTAGTTTTCGAGGGTAATAGTTACGTATGTTGAAAAAATGAAGATATTAGACTATTTTATGATTGCACATGGTAAAGAAAGTGATTAAAGGCTCTTTTCCTATTTCAAAAGTTTTAGTTTTCGAGGGTAATAGCTACGAATGTTGAAAAAATGAAGATATTAGACCATTTTATGATTGCACATGGTAAAGAATGTGATTAAAGGCTCTTTTCCTATTTCAAAAGTTTTAATTTTCGAGGGTAATAGCTACGTATGTTGAAAAAATGTAGATATTAGACAATTTTATGATTGCACATGGTAAAGAATGTGATTAAGGGCTCTTTTCCTATTTCAAAAGTTTTAGTTTTCGAGGGTAATAGCTGCGTATGTTGAAAAAATGAAGATATTAGACAATTTTATGATTGCACATGGTAAAGAATATGATTAAAGGCTCTTTTCCTATGACAAAAGTTTTAGTTTTCGAGAATAATAGCTACGTATGTTGAAAAAATGAAGATATTAGACTATTTTATGATTGCACATGGTAAAGAATGTGATTAAAGTCTCTTTTCCTATGTCAAAAGTTTTAGTTTTCGAGGGTAATAGCTACGTATTTTGAAAAAATGAAGATATTAGACTATTTTATGATTGCAAATGGTAAAAAATGTGATTAAAGGCTCTTTTCCTATGTCAAAAGTTTTAGTTTTCGAGGGTAATAGCTACGTATGTTGAAAAAATGAAGATATTAGACTATTTTATGATTGCACATGGTAAAGAATGTGATTAAAGGCTCTTTTCCTATTTCAAAAGTTTTAGTTTTCGAGGGTAATAGCTACGTATGTTGAAAAAATGAAGATATTAGACTATTTTATGATTGCAAATGGTAAAGAATGTGATTAAAGGCTCTTTTCCTATGGCAAAAGTTTTAGTTTTCGAGGGTAATAGCTGCGTATGTTGAAAAAATGAAGATATTAGACTATTTTATGATTGCACATGGTAAAGAATGTGATTAAAGGCTCTTTTCCTATTTCAAAAGTTTTAGTTTTCGAGGGTAATAGCTACGTATGTTGAAGAAATGAAGATATTAGACTATTTTATGATTGCAAATGGTAAAGAATTTGATTAAAGGCTCTTTTACTATGTCAAAAGTTTTAGTTTTCGAGGGTAATAGCTACGTATGTTGAAAAAATTAAGATATTAGACTATTTTATGATTGCACATGGTAAAGAATGTGATTAAAGGCTCTTTTCCTATTTCAAAAGTTTTAGTTTTCGAGGGTAATAGCTACGTATGTTGAAAAAATGAAGATATTAGACCATTTTATGATTGCACATGGTAAAGAATGTGATTAAAGGCTCTTTTCCTATTTCAAAAGTTTTAGTTTTTGAGGGTAATAGCTACGTATGTTCAAAAAATGATGATATTAGACTATTTTATGATTGCACATGGTAAAGAATGTGATTAAAGGCTCTTTTCCTATTTCAAAAGTTTTAGTTTTCGAGGGTAATAGCTACGTATGTTGAAAAAATGAAGATATTAGACAATTTTATGATTGCACATGGTAAAGAATGTGATTAAAGGCTCTTTTCCTATTTCAAAAGTTTTAGTTTTCAAGGGTAATAGCTACGTATGTTGAAAAAATGAAGATATTAGACTATTTTATGATTGCAAATGGTAAAGAATGTGATTAAAGGCTCTTTTCCTATTTCAAAAGTTTTAGTTTTCGAGGGTAATAGCTACGTATGTTGAAAAAATGAAGATATTAGACTATTTTATGATTGCACATGGTAAAGAATGTGATTAAAGGCTCTTTTCCTATTTCAAAAGTTTTAGTTTTCGAGAGTAATAGCTACGTATGTTGAAAAAATGAAGATATTAGACTATTTTATGATTGCAAATGGTAAAGAATGTGATTAAAGGCTCTTTTCCTACTTCGAAAGTTTTAGTTTTCGAGGGTAATAGCTATGTCTTTGAAAAAATGAAGATATTAGACTATTTTATGATTGCACATGGTAAAGAATATGATTAAAGGCTCGTTTCCTATGTCAAAAGTTTTAGTTTTCGAGGGTAATAGCTACGTATGTTGAAAAAATGAAGATATTAGACTATTTTATGATTACACATGGTAAAGAATGTGATTAAAGTCTCTTTTCCTATGTCAAAAGTTTTAGTTTTCGAGGTTAATAGCTACGTATTTTGAAAAAATGAAGATATTAGACTATTTTATGATTGCAAATGGTAAAGAATGTGATTAAAGGCTCTTTTCCTATTTCAAAAGTTTTAGTTTTCGAGGGTAATAGCTACGTATGTTGAAAAAATGAAGATATTAGACTATTTTATGATTGCAAATGGTAAAGAATGTGATTAAAGGCTCTTTTCCTATTTCAAAAGTTTTAGTTTTTGAGGGTAATAGCTTTGTCTGTGGAAAAAATGAAGATATTAGACTATTTTATGATTGCAAATGGTAAAGAATGTGATTAAAGGCTCTTTTCCTATGTCAAAAGTTTTAGTTTTCGAGGGTAATAGCTACGTTTGTTGAAAAAATGAAGATATTAGACTATTTTATGATTGCACATGGTAAAGAATGTGACTAAAGGCTCTTTTCCTATTTCAAACGTTTTAGTTTTCGAGGGTAATAGCTACGTATGTTGAAAAAATGAAGATATTAGACTATTTTATGATTGTAAATGGTAAAGAATGTGATTAAAGGCTCTTTTTCTATTTCAAAAGTTTTAGTTTTCGAGGGTAATAGCTATGTCTTTTGAAAAAATGAAGATATTAGACTATTTTATGATTGCACATGGTAAAGAATGTGATTAAAGGCTCTTTTCCTATTTCAAAAGTTTTAGTTTTCGAGGGTAATAGCTACGTATGTTGAAAAAATGAAGATATTAGACTATTTTATGAATGCAAATGGTAAAGAATGTGATTAAAGGCTCTTTTCCTATGTCAAAAGTTTTAGTTTTCGAGGGTAATAGCTGAGTATGTTAAAAAAATTAAGATATTAGACTATTTTATGATTGCAAATGGTAAAGAATGTGATTAAAGGCTATTTTCCTATGTCAAAAGTTTTAGTTTTCGAGGGTAATAGCTACGTATGTTGAAAAAATGAAGATATTAGACTATTTTAAGATTGCACATGGTAAAGAATGTGATTAAAGGTTCTTTTCCTATTTCAAAAGTTTTAGTTTTCGACGGTAAGAGCTTTGTCTGTGGAAAAAATGAAGATATTAGACTGTTTTATGATTGCACATGGTAAAGAATGTGATTAAAGTCTCTTTTTCTATGTCAAAAGTTTTAGTTTTCGAGGTTAATAGCTACGTATTTTGAAAAAATGAAGATATTAGACTATTTTATGATTGCAAATGGTAAAGAATGTGATTAAAGGCTCTTTTCCTATTTCAAAAGTTTTAGTTTTTGAGGGTAATAGCTTTGTCTGTGGAAAAAATGAAGATATTTGACTATTTTATGATTGCAAATGGTAAAGAATGTGATTAAAGGCTCTTTTCCTATGTCAAAAGTTTTAGTTTTCGAGGGTAATAGCTACGTATGTTGAAAAAATGAAGATATTAGACTATTTTATGATTGCACATGGTAAAGAATGTGATTAAAGGCTCTTTTCCTATTTCAAAAGTTTTAGTTTTCGAGGGTAATAGCTACGTATGTTGAAAAAATGAAGATATTAGACTATTTTATGATTGAAAATGGTAAAGAATGTGATTAAAGGCTCTTTTCCTATGTCAAAAGTTTTAGTTTTCGAGGGTAATAGCTACGTATGTTGAAAAAACGAAGATATTAGACTATTTTATGATTGCAAATGGTAAAGAATTTAATTAAAGGCTCTTTTACTATGTCAAAAGTTTTAGTTTTCGAGGGTAATAGCTACGTATGTTGAAAAAATTAAGATATTAGACTATTTTATGATTGCACATGGTAAAGAATGTGATTAAAGGCTCTTTTCCTATTTCAAAAGTTTTAGTTTTCGAGGGAAATAGCTATGTATGTTGAAAAAATGAAGATATTAGACCATTTTATGATTGCACATGGTAAAGAATGTGATTAAAGGCTCTTTTCCTATTTCAAAAGTTTTAGTTTTCGAGGGTAATAGCTACGTATGTTGAAAAAATGTAGATATTAGACAATTTTATGATTGCACATAATAAAGAATGTGATTAAGGGCTCTTTTCCTATTTCAAAAGTTTTAGTTTTCGAGGGTAATAGCTACGTATGTTGAAAAAATGAAGATATTAGACAATTTTATGATTGCACATGGTAAAGAATGTGATTAAAGGCTCTTTTCCTATGACAAAAGTTTTAGTTTTCGAGAATAATAGCTACGTATGTTGAAAAAATGAAGATATTAGACTATTTTATGATTGCACATGGTAAAGAATGTGATTAAAGGCTCTTTTCCTATTTCAAAAGTTTTAGTTTTCGAGGGTAATAGCTACGTATGTTGAAAAAATGAAGATATTAGACTATTTTATGATTGCAAATGGTAAAGAATGTGATTAAAGGCTCTTTTCCTATGTCAAAAGTTTTAGTTTTCGAGGGTAATAGCTACGTATGTTGAAAAAATGAAGATATTAGACTATTTTATGATTGCACATGGTAAAGAATGTGATTAAAGGCTCTTTTCCTATTTCAAAAGTTTTAGTTTTCAAGGGTAATAGCTACGTATGTTGAAAAAATGAAGATATTAGACTATTTTATGATTGCAAATGGTAAAGAATGTGATTAAAGGCTCTTTTCCTATTTCAAAAGTTTTAGTTTTCGAGGGTAATAGCTACGTATGTTGAAAAAATGAAGATATTAGACTATTTTATGATTGCAAATGGTAAAGAATGTGATTAAAGGCTCTTTTCCAATTTCAAAAGTTTTAGTTCTTGAGGGTAATAGCTATGTCTTTTGAAAAAATGAAGATATTAGACTATTTTATGATTGCAAATGGTAAAGAATGTGATTAAAGGCTCTTTTCCTATGTCAAAAGTTTTAGTTTTCGAGGGTAATAGCTGAGTATGTTGAAAAAATTAAGATATTAGACTATTTTATGATTGCAAATGGTAAAGAATGTGATTAAAGGCTATTTTCCTATGTCAAAAGTTTTATTTTTCGAGGGTAATAGCTACGTATGTTGAAAAAATGAAGATATTAGACTATTTCAAGATTGCACATGGTAAAGAATGTGATTAAAGGTTCTTTTCCTATTTCAAAAGTTTTAGTTTTCGACGGTAAGAGCTTTGTCTGTGGAAAAAATGAAGATAATAGACTATTTTATGATTGCAAATGGTAAAGAATTTGATTAAAGGCTCTTTTACTATGTCAAAAGTTTTAGTTTTCGAGGGTAATAGCTACGTATGTTGAAAAAAATAAGATATTAGACTATTTTATGATTGCACATGGTAAAGAATGTGATTAAAGGCTCTTTTCCTATTTCAAAAGTTTTAGTTTTCGAGGGTAATAGCTACGTATGTTGAAAAAATGTAGATATTAGACTATTTTATGATTGCAAATGGTAAAGAATGTGATTAAAGGCTCTTTTCCTATGTCAAAAGTTTTAGTTTTCGAGGGTAATAGCTACGTATGTTGAAAAAATGAAGATATTAGACTATTTTATGATTGCACATGGTAAAGAATGTGATTAAAGGCTCTTTTCCTATTTCAAAAGTTTTAGTTTTCAAGGGTAATAGCTACGTATGTTGAAAAAATGAAGATATTAGACTATTTTATGATTGCAAATGGTAAAGAATGTGATTAAAGGCTCTTTTCCTATTTCAAAAGTTTTAGTTTTCGAGGGTAATAGCTACGTATGTTGAAAAAATGAAGATATTAGACTATTTTATGATTGCAAATGGTAAGGAATGTGATTAAAGGCTCTTTTCCTATTTCAAAAGTTTTAGTTTTTGAGGGTAATAGCTATGTCTTTTGAAAAAATGAAGATATTAGACTATTTTATGATTGCACATGGTAAAGAATGTGATTAAAGGCTCTTTTCCTATTTCAAAAGTTTTAGTTTTCGAGGGTAATAGCTGAGTATGTTGAAAAAATTAAGATATTAGACTATTTTATGATTGCAAATGGTAAAGAATGTGATTAAAGGCTATTTTCCTATGTCAAAAGTTTTAGTTTTCGAGGGTAATAGCTACGTATGTTGAAAAAATGAAGATATTAGACTATTTTAAGATTGCACATGGTAAAGAATGTGATTAAAGGCTCTTTTCCTATTTCAAAAGTTTTATTTTTCGAGGGTAATAGCTACGTATGTTGAAAAAATGTAGATATTAGACAATTTTATGATTGCACATAATAAAGAATGTGATTAAGGGCTCTTTTCCTATTTCAAAAGTTTTAGTTTTCGAGGGTAATAGCTGCGTATGTTGAAAAAATGAAGATATTAGACAATTTTATGATTGCACATGGTAAAGAATGTGATTAAAGGCTCTTTTCCTATGACAAAAGTTTTTGTTTTCGAAAATAATAGCTACGTATGTTGAAAAAATGAAGATATTAGACTATTTTATGATTGCACATGGTAAAGAATGTGATTAAAGGCTCTTTTCCTATTTCAAAAGTTTTAGTTTTCGAGGGTAATAGCTACGTATGTTGAAAAAATGAAGATATTAGACTATTTTATGATTGCAAATGGTAAAGAATGTGATTAAAGGCTCTTTTCCTATGTCAAAAGTTTTAGTTTTCGAGGGTAATAGCTACGTATGTTGAAAAAATGAAGATATTAGACTATTTTATGATTGCACATGGTAAAGAATGTGATTAAAGGCTCTTTTCCTATTTCAAAAGTTTTAGTTTTCAAGGGTAATAGCTACGTATGTTGAAAAAATGAAGATATTAGACTATTTTATGATTGCAAATGGGTTAAATTCCATGGTGAAGCAGAACACCATCGTGGGGGGATCCTCTATAGGAGGACAACTACAGCAGGGTGTAAGATCCAGATTTATGGACAACGGCCTCTGTAAAGGGCTGCCTCGACCCTTTCGGGGTACCTTTAAGACTGGGAAACTTGCGGTCAATTTTTCCCACTTGAGGAGTGGCGCCCCTCGAGGAAATTATAGCCTAGTAAACAACACAGCACTCGTACGGGATTCTGATTATTGGATAATTTTCTGGGCTTGGTTTGTTTTGATGGGCGTTTTCGGGCTGAAAAACCTCTTCCTAGCTAATTTATCTACTATGGGCTGCCTCCCCGTAGTAGCATAATATTTGTAGGCATGAATATATAATGAGTCGGAGGTAATAGGCTTGGGACTGTCTGTGCAGGATTTCGACTCTTGTTGATAGAAGAGCATCGCCAAGTGCTGAAAACCATGTTGTGACCAAGATGGGCCCAGGATTGCACAAAGCCTCCAACTTACTGGAGGTCCCAGGGACTTCTTGCTGTCCGGTTCTAAGCCGGCTTAAGCGCTTCGGTGTAGACTTGAGAAGATATGTTGGTCCCCATCCTGCACTGGTATCCGGGATCACTGCTTTTCTTGAGGCCAAAATAATTTCAAAGATTTAAAGAACATGAAAATTGGAACTTGGAATGTTACGACGTTAAAAAATGACTATCGCATCGACATTTTGACTGACAAATTCAGACGGTTTGAACTGGATTTATTAGGAGTTTCAGAAACTCATATCCCAGAGGTAGGAAACATGAAATTAGGTGACATAGAATTTGTTTACTCAGGAAGGAAGGATGGGGTATATAGACAGGGAGTAGGGCTCATGATGAATAAGGAAGCTGCTAAGTCTTGTTTAGGCTGGGAAGGTATTAATAATAGAATACTAATTGCTCATTTTATGACTAAAAAGTTTAGGGTATCAGTTATAGTAGTATATGCCCCCATTGAACCAACTGATGGAGATACTAGTGACTCAGATGAATTTTACTTACAGTTACAGGAGCAAATAGACAGGGTACCAGGTAGAAATATGGTGTTTTTGCTAGGAGATTTTAATGCCCAGGTTGGTAGAAATAGGGATAGATGGTATCCTAGCCTAGGTAATTTTGGTGTAGGAAAAGAAAACAGTAATGGCTATAGGCTTTTGCAATTTTGTAGGTATAACAACCTAGTTATAACCAATACGGTGTTTGCTCACAAAATGGCCCATAAGTTGACATGGTATTCACGTGATGGTAAGACAGCAAACCTTATTGATTATGTTATTGTAAACAGAAGACTAGCAGGATCAATACAAGATACTAGGGTGTATAGGAGTGCCGTTATTGATGTTAAAAGTAAAGATCACCATCTAGTAGTGTCTAAGGTTAATTTAAAGCTGAAATTTCGGAAGAGTAACTCCCTCCCGGGAAGTTATGATGTTGGTAGACTTCAGGATGAAAATTTGAGAAAAAAATTCCAGGAACAGTTGAGTACTAAACTTGAGGGTTTAAAATTTGACAATGTGGAAGATGGATGGAATAATTTCAGAAAAACAATTTGTGAAGTTGCTGATGGTGTCCTAGGGAAGAGTGCTAAGACAGCAACTAGGAATATTAGTGAAAAAGCTTTAGGTTTAATAGAGAGTAGAAGGGGCTTGTATAAGAATTATCTGAGCGATAGGTCGTATGAAAACAAAAGGAATGTAAAGAAAGTGGAGAAAGCATTAAAATATGAACTAAGGAGATGTGAAATGGAGGCGATGGATAAAATTGCTGAGGATCTGGAAGATGCGGCTAGACGGCATAATAGTAAAATATTATACTGGCATGTTAATAAATTGAAAGGGAGTAGCCGATCCGGACTAGTCCCAGTCAAAAATAGAAATGGGGTCACAATTAGTGATAAGGAAAAAGTTAAAGAAAGATGGGTGGAACATTTTGAGAATGTGCTAAACCGAGATACAGTTGCAGGAAAAGATATAGATGAAAATGAAAAAGTTTGTGATACCTTGGATGTGAAGGAAGATTTGTTTAGTGAGGAAGAATTAGCGACAGTACTAGAAGGATTAAAAAATAATAAGGCCCCAGGTGCTGATAGTATGATTAATGAGTTCCTTAAATATGGTGGCTCTGAGGTTAGGAATAACCTACTGAAGATTATGAACATGATTTTTGAAAAAGGGGAAGTACCCAATGATTTTAGGAAAACCTTAATTAAACCACTGTATAAGAAAGGTGACAAGAGTGAATGTCGGAATTATCGAGGCATTAGTCTGGTCTCTGTAGGTAGCAAATTACTGAGTAATATGATACTTTTTAGACTGAGACATGCTGTAGACAAAGTTTTAAGGGAAGAACAATGCGGTTTTAGAAAAGGTAGAGGATGTGTCGACCATGTTTTCACTCTTAGGTTAATAATTGAGAAGTCCCTTCGTTGTCAAACACCTTTGGTCCTTAGTTTTATCGATTATGAGCAAGCTTTCGATTCTGTTGATAGAACAGCGTTAACAAAGGTCTTATCGTTATATGGTATACCAGAAAAATACATTAAAGTGATTTGCGCTATGTACGAGAATAATACTGCTGCGGTTAAGGTAGGAAATGAGGTTAGCAACTGGTTTTGTATTAAATCAGGAGTTAAGCAGGGTTGTGTTCTATCCCCCTTTATATGGATCATTTTGATGGACTTCGTCTTAAGGAGCACAGGAAAGGCAATTGGAGACCATGGAATCAAATGGGGAGGAAGAACGCTCCTGGACTTAGATTATGCTGATGATTTAAGCATATTAGATGAAAGTGTGAGCAAAATGAATGAATTTTTAGAGGTTTTACGAGTTCAGGGTGCTAAAATAGGCTTGAAAATTAATGTTAAGAAGACTAAGTCACTAAGGTTAGGAATAAGTGAAGATGAACAGGTGACCTTAGGTAACGAAAAGATTGATCAGGTTGGGAGCTTCAGTTACCTTGGTAGTATTATTAGTAAAGATGGTGGGAGCAGTGAAGATGTTAAAAGTAGAATAGCTAAAGCTCAAGGTGTTTTTTCACAGTTAAAAAAAGTTTGGAAGAATAGAAAGATAAGCCTACAAACCAAGATTAGAATATTGGAAGCTACAGTGATGACAGTGGTCAAATATGGCTCTGAAGCATGGACACTCCGAAAAGCAGATGAAAATTTACTAGATGTTTTCCAGAGAAATTGCCTACGGATTGTTCTGGGTACCCGGCTGACTGACCGTATTTCAAACAGTAGGTTGTACGAAAAGTGTGGTTCAATCCCGCTTTCTGGGGCTATAATGAAAGAAAGGTTGAGATGGCTAGGCCCCGTTCTACGGATGAAGGATGACAGATTACCGAAGATTGTCCTTTTTGGCCAACCGTCTGGGGCTACACGGAAAGCAGGTCGTCCTTGTCTGGGTTGGGAGGATGTCATAAATAAGGATTTAAAGGAAATGGGAACTTCCTGGGAGGGTGTAAAGAGGGAGGCTTTAAATAGATTAGGTTGGAGGAGGAGCGTGCGTAGCTGTGTTGGCCTCAGGCGGCTTGGTGCTGCAGTGAGTTATTAGTAGTAGTAGTAGTAGTAAATGGTAAAGAATGTGATTAAAGGCTCTTTTCCTATTTCAAAAGTTTTAGTTTTCGAGGGTAATAGCTACGTATGTTGAAAAAATGAAGATATTAGACTATTTTATGATTGCAAATGGTAAAGAATGTGATTAAAGGCTCTTTTCCTATTTCAAAAGTTTTAGTTTTCGAGGGTAATAGCTATGTCTTTTGAAAAAATGAAGATATTAGACTATTTTATGAATGCAAATAATAAAGAATGTGATTAAAGGCTCTTTTCCTATGTCAAAAGTTTTAGTTTTCGAGGGTAATAGCTGAGTATGTTGAAAAAATTAAGATATTAGACTATTTTATGATTGCAAATGGTAAAGAATGTGATTAAAGGCTATTTTCCTATGTCAAAAGTTTTAGTTTTCGAGGGTAATAGCTACGTATGTTGAAAAAATGAAGATATTAGACTATTTTAATATTGCACATGGTAAAGAATGTGATTAAAGGTTCTTTTCCTATTTCAAAAGTTTTAGTTTTCGACGGTAAGAGCTTTGTCTGTGGAAAAAATGAAGATATTAGACTATTTTATGATTGCAAATGGTAAAGAATTTGATTAAAGGCTCTTTTCCTATTTCAAAAGTTTTAGTTTTCAAGGGTAATAGCTACGTATGTTGAAAAAATGAAGATATTAGACTATTTTATGATTGCAAATGGTAAAGAATGTGATTAAAGGCTCTTTTCCTATTTCAAAAGTTTTAGTTTTCGAGGGTAATAGCTACGTATGTTGAAAAAATGAAGATATTAGACTATTTTATGATTGCAAATGGTAAAGAATGTGATTAAAGGCTCTTTTCCTATTTCAAAAGTTTTAGTTTTTGAGGGTAATAGCTATGTCTTTTGAAAAAATGAAGATATTAGACTATTTTATGAATGCAAATGGTAAAGAATGTGATTAAAGGCTCTTTTCCTATGTCAAAAGTTTTAGTTTTCGAGGGTAATAGCTGAGTATGTTGAAAAAATTAAGATATTAGACTATTTTATGATTGCAAATGGTAAAGAATGTGATTAAAGGCTATTTTCCTATGTCAAAAGTTTTAGTTTTCAAGGGTAATAGCTACGTATGTTGAAAAAATGAAGATATTAGACTATTTTAAGATTGCACATGGTAAAGAATGTGATTAAAGGCTCTTTTCCTATTTCAAAAGTTTTAGTTTTGCGAGGGTAATAGCTACGTGTGTTGAAAAAATGTAGATATTAGACAATTTTATGATTGCACATAATAAAGAATGTGATTAAGGGCTCTTTTCCTATTTCAAAAGTTTTAGTTTTCGAGGGTAATAGCTGCGTATGTTGAAAAAATGAAGATATTAGACAATTTTATGATTGCACATGGTAAAGAATGTGATGAAAGGCTCTTTTCCTATGACAAAAGTTTTAGTTTTCGAAAATAATAGCTACGTATGTTGAAAAAATGAAGATATTAGACTATTTTATGATTGCACATGGTAAAGAATGTGATTAAAGGCTCTTTTCCTATTCAAAAGTTTTAGTTTTCGAGGGTAATAGCTACGTATGTTGAAAAAATGAAGATATTAGACTATTTTATGATTGCAAATGGTAAAGAATGTGATTAAAGGCTCTTTTCCTATGTCAAAAGTTTTAGTTTTCGAGGGTAATAGCTACGTATGTTGAAAAAATTAAGATATTAGACTATTTTATGATTGCACATGGTAAAGAATGTGATTAAAGGCTCTTTTCCTATTTCAAAAGTTTTAGTTTTCAAGGGTAATAGCTACGTATGTTGAAAAAATGAAGATATTAGACTATTTTATGATTGCAAATGGTAAAGAATGTGATTAAAGGCTCTTTTCCTATTTCAAAAGTTTTAGTTTTCGAGGGTAATAGCTACGTATGTTGAAAAAATGAAGATATTAGACTATTTTATGATTGCAAATGGTAAAGAATGTGATTAAAGGCTCTTTTCCTATTTCAAAAGTTTTAGTTTTTGAGGGCAATAGCTATGTCTTTTAAAAAAATGAAGATATTAGACTATTTTATGATTGCAAATGGTAAAGAATGTGATTAAAGGCTCTTTTCCTATGTCAAAAGTTTTAGTTTTCGAGGGTAATAGCTGAGTATGTTGAAAAAATTAAGATATTAGACTATTTTATGATTGCAAATGGTAAAGAATGTGATTAAAGGCAATTTTCCTATGTCAAAAGTTTTAGTTTTCGAGGGTAATAGCTACGTATGTTGAAAAAATGAAGATATTAGACTATTTTAAGATTGCACATGGTAAAGAATGTGATTAAAGGTTCTTTTCCTATTTCAAAGGTTTTAGTTTTCGACGGTAAGAGCTTTGTCTGTGGAAAAAATGAAGATATTAGACTATTTTATGATTGCAAATGGTAAAGAATTTGATTAAAGGCTCTTTTACTATGTCAAAAGTTTTAGTTTTCGAGGGTAATAGCTACGTATGTTGAAAAATTAAGATATTAGACTATTTTATGATTGCACATGGTAAAGAATGTGATTAAAGGCTCTTTTCCTATTTCAAAAGTTTTAGTTTTCGAGGGTAATAGCTACGTATGTTGAAAAAATGAAGATATTAGACCATTTTATGATTGCACATGGTAAAGAATGTGATTAAAGGCTCTTTTCCTATTTCAAAAGTTTTAGTTTTCGAGGGTAATAGCTACGTATGTTGAAAAAATGTAGATATTAGACAATTTTATGATTGCACATAATAAAGAATGTGATTAAGTGCTCTTTCCTATTTCAAAAGTTTTAGTTTTCGAGGGTAATAGCTGCGTATGTTGAAAAAATGAAGATATTAGACAATTTTATGGTTGCACATGGTAAAGAATGTGATTAAAGGCTCTTTTCCTATGACAAAAGTTTTAGTTTTCGAGAATAATAGCTACGTATGTTGACAAAATGAAGATATTAGACTATTTTATGATTGCACATGGTAAAGAATGTGATTAAAGACTCTTTTCCTATTTCAAAAGTTTTAGTTTTCGAGGGTAATAGCTACGTATGTTGAAAAAATGAAGATATTAGACTATTTTAAGATTGCACATGGTAAAGAATGTGATTAAAGATTCTTTTCCTATTTCAAAAGTTTTAGTTTTCGACGGTAAGAGCTTTGTCTGTGGAAAAAATGAAGATATTAGACTATTTTATGATTGCAAATGGTAAAGAATTTGATTAAAGGCTCTTTTACTATGACAAAAGTTTTAGTTTTCGGGGGTAATAGCTACATTTGTTGAAAAAATTAAGATATTAGACTATTTTATGATTGCACATGGTAAAGAATGTGATTAAAGGCTCTTTTCCTATTTCAAAAGTTTTAGTTTTCGAGGGTAATAGCTACGTATGTTGAAAAAATGAAGATATTAGACCATTTTATGATTGCACATGGTAAAGAATGTGATTAAAGGCTCTTTTCCTATTTCAAAAGTTTTAGTTTTCGAGGGTAATAGCTACGTATGTTGAAAAAATGTAGATATTAGACAATTTTATGATTGCACATAATAAAGAATGTGATTAAGGGCTCTTTTCCTATTTCAAAAGTTTTAGTTTTCGAGGGTAATAGCTGCGTATGTTGAAAAAATAAAGATATTAGACAATTTTATGATTGCACATGGTAAAGAATGTGATTAAAGGCTCTTTTCCTATGACAAAAGTTTTAGTTTTCGAGAATAATAGCTACGTATGTTGAAAAAATGAAGATATTAGACTATTTTATGATTGCACATGGTAAAGAATGTGATTAAAGGCTCTTTTCCTATTTCAAAAGTTTTAGTTTTCGAGGGTAATAGCTACGTATGTTGAAAAAATGAAGATATTAGACTATTTTATGATTGCAAATGGTAAAGAATGTGATTAAAGGCTCTTTTCCTATGTCAAAAGTTTTAGTTTTCGAGGGTAATAGCTACGTATGTTGAAAAAATGAAGATATTAGACTATTTTATGATTACATATGGTAAAGAATGTGATTAAAGGCTCTTTTCCTATTTCAAAAGTTTTAGTTTTCAAGGGTAATAGCTACGTATGTTGAAAAAATGAAGATATTAGACTATTTTATGATTGCAAATGGTAAAGAATATGATTAAAGGCTCTTTTCCTATTTCAAAAGTTTTAGTTTTCGAGGGTAATAGCTACGTATGTTGAAAAAATGAAGATATTAGACTATTTTATGATTGCAAATGGTAAAGAATGTGATTAAAGGCTCTTTTCCTATTTCAAAAGTTTTAGTTTTTGAGGGTAATAGCTATGTCTTTTGAAAAAATGAAGATATTAGACAATTTTATGAATGCAAATGGTAAAGAATGTGATTAAAGGCTCTTTTCCTATGTCAAAAGTTTTAGTTTTCGAGGGTAATAGCTGAGTATGTTGAAAAAATTAAGATATTAGACTATTTTATGATTGCAAATGGTAAAGAATGTGATTAAAGGCTATTTTCCTATGTCAAAAGTTTTAGTTTTCGAGGGTAATAGCTACGTATGTTGAAAAAATGAAGATATTAGACTATTTTAAGATTGCACATGGTAAAGAATGTGATTAAAGGCTCTTTTCCTATTTCAAAAGTTTTAGTTTTCGAGGGTAATAGCTACGTATATTGAAAAAATGAAGATATTAGACTATTTTATGATTGCAAATGGTAAAGAATGTGATTAAAGGCTCTTTTCCTATTTCAAAAGTTTTAGTTTTCGAGGGTAATAGCTACATATGTTGAAAAAATGAAGATATTAGACTATTTTATGATTGCAAATGGTAAAGAATGTGATTAAAGGCTCTTTTCCTATTTCAAAAGTTTTAGTTTTCGAGGGTAATAGCTTTTTCTGTGAAAAAAATGAAGATATTAGACAATTTTATGATTGCACATGGTAAAGAATGTGATTAAAGGCTCTTTTCCTATTTCAAAAGTTTTAGTTTTCGAGGGTAATAGCTTTGTCTGTGGAAAAATGAAGACATTAGACTATTTTATGATTGCAAATGGTAAAGAATGTGATTAAAGGCTCTTTTCCTATGTCAAAAATTTTAGTTTTCGAGGGTAATAGCTACGTATGTTGAAAAAATGAAGATATTAGACTATTTTATGATTGCAAATGGTAAAGAATGTGATTAAAGGCTCTTTTCCTATTTCAAAAGTTTTAGTTTTCGAGGGTAATAGCTACGTATGTTGAAAAAATGAAGATATTAGACTATTTTATGATTGCAAAAGGTAAAGAATGTGATTAAAGGCTCTTTTCCTATTTCAAAAGTTTTAGTTTTTGAGGGTAATAGCTTTGTCTGTGGAAAAAATGAAGATATTAGACTATTTTATGATTGCACATGGTAAAGCATGTGATTAAAGGCTCTTTTCCTATTTCAAAAGTTTTAGTTTTCGAGGGTAATAGCTACGTATGTTGAAAAAATGAAGATATTAGACTATTTTATGATTGCAAATGGTAAAGAATGTGATTAAAGGCTCTTTTCCTATTTCAAAAGTTTTAGTTTTCGAGGGTAATAGCTTTGTCTGTGGAAAAAATGAAGATATTAGACAATTTTATGATTGCACATGGTAAAGAATGTGATTAAAGGCTCTTTTCCTATGTCAAAAGTTTTAGTTTTCGAGGGTAAATAGCTAAGTATGTTGAAAAAATTAAGATATTAGACTATTTTATGATTGCAAATGATAAAGAATGTGATTAAAGGCTCTTTTTCTATTTAAAAAGTTTTAGTTTTCGAGGGTAATAGCTACGTATGTTGAAAAAATGAAGATATTAGACTATTTTAAGATTGCACATGGTAAAGAATGTGATTAAAGATTCTTTTCCTATTTCAAAAGTTTTAGTTTTCGACGGTAAGAGCTTTGTCTGTGGAAAAAATGAAGATATTAGACTATTTTATGATTGCAAATGGTAAAGAATTTGATTAAAGGCTCTTTTACTATGTCAAAAGTTTTAGTTTTCGGGGGTAATAGCTACGTTTGTTGAAAAAATTAAGATATTAGACTATTTTATGATTGCACATGGTAAAGAATGTGATTAAAGGCTCTTTTCCTATTTCAAAAGTTTTAGTTTTCGAGGGTAATAGCTACGTATGTTGAAAAAATGAAGATATTAGACCATTTTATGATTGCACATGGTAAAGAATGTGACTAAATGCTCTTTTCCTATTTCAAAAGTTTTAGTTTTCTAGGGTAATAGCTACGTATGTTGAAAAAATGTAGATATTAGACAATTTTATGATTGCACATAATAAAGAATGTGATTAAGGGCTCTTTTCCTATTTCAAAAGTTTTAGTTTTCGAGGGTAATAGCTGCGTATGTTGAAAAAATAAAGATATTAGACAATTTTATGATTGCATATGGTAAAGAATGTGATTAAAGGCTCTTTTCCTATGACAAAAGTTTTAGTTTTCGAGAATAATAGCTACGTATGTTGAAAAAATGAAGATATTAGACTATTTTATGATTGCACATGGTAAAGAATGTGATTAAAGGCTCTTTTCCTATTTCAAAAGTTTTAGTTTTCGAGGGTAATAGCTACGTATGTTGAAAAAATGAAGATATTAGACTATTTTATGATTGCAAATGGTAAAGAATGTGATTAAAGGCTCTTTTCCTATGTCAAAAGTTTTAGTTTTCGAGGGTAATAGCTACGTATGTTGAAAAAATGAAGATATTAGACTAAAGGCTCTTTTCCTATTTCAAAAGTTTTATTTTTCGAGGGTAATAGCTACGTATGTTGAAAAAATGAAGATATTAGACTATTTTATGATTGCACATGGTAAACAATGTGATTAAAGGCTCTTTTCCTATTTCAAAAGTTTTAGTTTTCGAGGGTAATAGCTACGTATGTTGAAAAAATGAAGATATTAGACTATTTTATGATTGCAAATGGTAAAGAATGTGATTAAAGGCTCTTTTCCTATTTTAAAAGTTTTAGTTTTCGAGGGTAATAGCTACGTATGTTGAAAAAATGAAGATATTAGACTATTTTATGAATGCAAATGGTAAAGAAAGTGATTAAAGGCTCTTTTCCTATTTCAAAAGTTTTAGTTTTCGAGGGTAATAGCTACGTATATTGAAAAAATGAAGATATTAGACTATTTTATGATTGCACATGGTAAAGAATGTGATTAAAGGCCCTTTTCCTATTTCAAAAGTTTTATTTTTCGAGGGTAATAGCTACGTATGTTGAAAAAATGAAGACATTAGACTATTTTATGATTGCAAATGGTAAAGAATGTGATTAAAGGCTCTTTTCCTATTTCAAAAGTTTTGGTTTTCGAGGGTAATAGCTACGTATGTTAAAAAAATGAAGATATTAGACTATTTTATGATTGCAAATGGTAAAGAATGTGATTAAAGGCTCTTTTCCTATGTCAAAAGTTTTAGTTTTCGAGGTTAATAGCTACGTATGTTGAAAAAATGAAGATATTAGACTATTTTATGATTGCACATGGTAAAGAATGTGATTAAAGACTCTTTTCCTATTTCAAAAGTTTTAGTTTTCGAGGGTAATAGCTACGTATGTTGAAAAAATGAAGATATTAGACTATTTTATGATTGCAAATGGTAAAGAATGTGATTAAAGGCTCTTTTCCTATGTCAAAAGTTTTAGTATTCGAGGGTAATAGCTACGTATGTTGAAGAAATGAAGATATTAGCCTATTTTATGATTGCAAATGGTAAAGAATTTGATTAAAGGCTATTTTACTATGTCAAAAGTTTTAGTTTTCGAGGGTAATAGCTACGTATGTTGAAAAAATGAAGATATTAGACTATTTTATGATTGCACATGGTAAAGAATGTGATTAAAGGCTCTTTTCCTATTTCAAAAGTTTTAGTTTTCGAGGGTAATAGCTACGTATGTTGAAAAAATGAAGATATTAGACTATTTTATTTTTGCACATGGTAAAGAATGTGATTAAAGGCTCTTTTCCTATTTCAAAAGATGATTGCACATGGTAAAGAATGTGATTAAGGGCTCTTTTCCTATTTCAAAAGTTTTAGTTTTCGAGTGTAATAGCTGCGTATGTTGAAAAAATGAAGATATTAGACAATTTTATGATTGCACATGGTAAAGAATGTGATTAAAGGCTCTTTTCCTATGACAAAAGTTTTAGTTTTCGAGAATAATAGCTACGTATGTTGAAAAAATGAAGATATTAGACTATTTTATGATTGCACATGGTAAAGAATGTGATTAAAGGCTCTTTTCCTATTTCAAAAGTTTTAGTTTTCGAGGGTAATAGCTACGTATGTCGAAAAAATGAAGATATTAGACTATTTTATGATTGCAAATGGTAAAGAATGTGATTAAAGGCTCTTTTCCTATGTCAAAAGTTTTAGTTTTCGAGGGTAATAGCTACGTATGTTGAAAAAATGAAGATATTAGACTATTTTATGATTGCACATGGTAAAGAATGTGATTAAAGGCTCTTTTCCTATTTCAAAAGTTTTAGTTTTCAAGGGTAATAGCTAAGTATTTTGAAAAAATGAAGATATTAGACTATTTTATGATTGCAAATGGTAAAGAATGTGATTAAAGGCTCTTTTCCTATTTCAAAAGTTTTAGTTTTCGAGGGTAATAGCTACGTATGTTGAAAAAATGAAGATATTAGACTATTTTATGATTGCACATGGTAAAGAATGTGATTAAAGGCTCTTTTCCTGTTTCAAAAGTTTTAGTTTTCTAGGGTAATAGCTACGTATGTTGAAAAAATGAAGATATTAGACTATTTTATGATTGCAAATGGTAAAGAATGTGATTAAAGGCTCTTTTCCTATTTCAAAAGTTTTAGTTTTCGAGGGTAATAGCTATGTCTTTTGAAAAAATGGAGATATTAGACTATTTTATGATTGCACAGGATAAAGAATGTGATTAAAGGCTCTTTTCCTATTTCAAAAGTTTTAGTTTTCGAGGGTAATAGCTACGTATGTTGAAAAAATGAAGATATTAGACTATTTTATGAATGCAAATGGTAAAGAATGTGATTAAAGGCTCTTTTCCTATGTCAAAAGTTTTAGTTTTCGAGGCTAATAGCTGAGTATGTTGAAAAAATTAAGATATTAGACTATTTTATGATTGCAAATGGTAAAGAATGTGATTAAAGGCTATTTTCCTATGTCAAAAGTTTTAGTTTTCGAGGAAAATAGCTACGTATGTTGAAAAAATGAAGATATTAGACTATTTTAAGATTGCACATGGTAAAGAATGTGATTAAAGGTTCTTTTCCTATTTCAAAAGTTTTAGTTTTCGACGGTAAGAGCTTTGTCTGTGGAAAAAATGAAGATATTAGACTATTTTATGATTGCACATGGTAAAGAATGTGATTAAAGGCTCTTTTCCTATGTCAAAAGTTTTAGTTTTCGAGGGTAATAGTTACGTATTTTGAAAAAATGAAGATATTAGACTATTTTATGATTGCAAATGGTAAAAAATGTGATTAAAGGCTCTTTTCCTATGTCAAAAGTTTTAGTTTTCGAGGGTAATAGCTACGTATGTTGAAAAAATGAAGATATTAGACTATTTTATGAATGCAAATGGTAAAGAATGTGATTAAAGGCTCTTTTCCTATTTCAAAAGTTTTAGTTTTCGAGGGTAATAGCTACGTATGTTGAAAAAATGAAGATATTAGACTATTTTATGATTGCACATGGTAAAGAATGTGATTAAAAGCTCTTTTCCTATTTCAAAAGTTTTAGTTTTCGAGGGTAATAGCTACGTATGTTGAAAAAATGAAGATATTAGACTCTTTTATGATTGCACATGGTAAAGAATGTGATTAAAGGCTCTTTTCCTATTTCAAAAGTTTTAGTTTTCTAGGGTAATAGCTACGTATGTTGAAAAAATGAAGATATTAGACTATTTTATGATTGCAAATGGTAAAGAATGTGATTAAAGGCTCTTTTCCTATTTCAAAAGTTTAGTTTTCGAGGGTAATAGCTATGTCTTTTGAAAAAATGGAGATATTAGACTATTTTATGATTGCACATGGTAAAGAATGTGATTAAAGGCTCTTTTCCTATATCAAAAGTTTTAGTTTTCGAGGGTAATAGCTACGTATGTTGAAAAAATGAAGATATTAGACTATTTTATGAATGCAAATGGTAAAGAATGTGATTAAAGGCTCTTTTCCTATGTCAAAAGTTTTAGTTTTCGAGGCTAATAGCTGAGTATGTTGAAAAAATTAAGATATTAGACTATTTTATGATTGCAAATGGTAAAGAATGTGATTAAAGGCTATTTTCCTATGTCAAAAGTTTTAGTTTTCGAGGAAAATAGCTACGTATGTTGAAAAAATGAAGATATTAGACTATTTTAAGATTGCACATGGTAAAGAATGTGATTAAAGGTTCTTTTCCTATTTCAAAAGTTTTAGTTTTCGACGGTAAGAGCTTTGTCTGTGGAAAAAATGAAGATATTAGACTATTTTATGATTGCACATGGTAAAGAATGTGATTAAAGGCTCTTTTCCTATGTCAAAAGTTTTAGTTTTCGAGGGTAATAGTTACGTATTTAGAAAAAATGAAGATATTAGACTATTTTATGATTGCAAATGGTAAAAAATGTGATTAAAGGCTCTTTTCCTATGTCAAAAGTTTTAGTTTTCGAGGGTAATAGCTACGTATGTTGAAAAAATGAAGATATTAGACTATTTTATGAATGCAAATGGTAAAGAATGTGATTAAAGGCTCTTTTCCTATTTCAAAAGTTTTAGTTTTCGAGGGTAATAGCTACGTATGTTGAAAAAATGAAGATATTAGACTATTTTATGATTGGACATGGTAAAGAATGTGATTAAGGGCTCTTTTCCTATTTCAAAAGTTTTAGTTTTCGAGGGTAATAGCTGCGTATGTTGAAAAAATGAAGATATTAGACAATTTTATGATTGCACATGGTAAAGAATGTGATTAAAGGCTCTTTTCCTATGACAAAAGTTTTAGTCTTCGAGAATAATAGCTACGTATGTTGAAAAAATGAAGATATTAGACTATTTTATGATTGCACATGGTAAAGAATGTGATTAAAGGCTCTTTTCCTATTTCAAAAGTTTTAGTTTTCGAGGGTAATAGCTACGTATGTCGAAAAAATGAAGATATTAGACTATTTTATGATTGCAAACGGTAAAGAATGTGATTAAAGGCTCTTTTCCTATGTCAAAAGTTTTACTTTTCGAGGGTAATAGCTACGCATGTTGAAAAAATGAAGATATTAGACTATTTTATGATTGCACATGGTAAAGAATGTGATTAAAGGCTCTTTTCCTATTTCAAAAGTTTTAGTTTTCAAGAGTAATAGCTACGTATTTTGAAAAATGAAGATATTAGACTATTTTATGATTGCAAATGGTAAAGAATGTGATTAAAGGCTCTTTTCCTATTTCAAAAGTTTTAGTTTTCGAGGGTAATAGCTACGTATGTTGAAAAAATGAAGATATTAGACTATTTTATGATTGCACATGGTAAAGAATGTGATTAAGGGCTCTTTTCCTATTTCAAAAGTTTTAGTTTTCGAGGGTAATAGCTGCGTATGTTGAAAAAATGAAGATATTAGACAATTTTATGATTGCACATGGTAAAGAATGTGATTAAAGGCTCTTTTCCTATGACAAAAGTTTTAGTTTTCGAGAATAATAGCTACGTATGTTGAAAAAATTAAGATATTAGACTATTTTATGATTGCACATGGTAAAGAATGTGATTAAAGTCTCTTTTCCTATGTCAAAAGTTTTAGTTTTCGAGGGTAATAGCTACGTATTTTGAAAAAATGAAGATATTAGACTATTTTATGATTGAAAATGGTAAAAAATGTGATTAAAGGCTCTTTTCCTATGTCAAAAGTTTTAGTTTTCGAGGGTAATAGCTACGTATGTTGAAAAAATGAAGATATTAGACTATTTTATGATTGCACATGGTAAAGAATGTGATTAAAGGCTCTTTTCCTATTTCAAAAGTTTTAGTTTTCGAGGGTAATAGCTACGTATGTTGAAAAAATGAAGATATTAGACTATTTTATGATTGCAAATGGTAAAGAATGTGATTAAAGGCTCTTTTCCTATGTCAAAAGTTTTAGTTTTCGAGGGTAATAGCTACGTATGTTGAAAAAATGAAGATATTAGACTATTTTATGATTGCACATGGTAAAGAATGTGATTAAAGGCTCTTTTCCTATTTCAAAAGTTTTAGTTTTCGAGGGTAATAGCTACGTATGTTGAAAAAATGAAGATATTAGACTATTTTATGATTGCAAATGGTAAAGAATGTGATTAAAGGCTCTTTTCCTATGTCAAAAGTTTTAGTTTTCGAGGGTAATAGCTACGTATGTTGCAAAAATGAAGATATTAGACTATTTTATGATTGCACATGGTAAAGAATGTGATTAAAGGCTCTTTTCCTATTCAAAAGTTTTAGTTTTCGAGGGTAATAGCTACGTATGTTGAAGAAATGAAGATATTAGACTATTTTATGATTGCAAATGGTAAAGAATTTGATTAAAGGCTCTTTTACTATGTCAAAAGTTTTAGTTTTCGAGGGTAATAGCTACTTATGTTGAAAAAATGAAGATATTAGACTATTTTATGATTGCACATGGTAAAGAATGTGATTAAAGGCTCTTTTCCTATTTCAAAAGTTTTAGTTTTCGAGGGTAATAGCTACGAATGTTGAAAAAATGAAGATATTAGACCATTTTATGATTGCACATGGTAAAGAATGTGATTAAAGGCTCTTTTCCTATTTCTATTGTTTTAGTTTTCGAGGGTAATAGCTACGTATGTTGAAAAATGTAGATATTAGACAATTTTATGATTGCACATGGTAAAGAATGTGATTAAGGGCTCTTTTCCTATTTCAAAAGTTTTAGTTTTCGAGGGTAATAGCTGCGTATGTTGAAAAAATGAAGATATTAGACAATTTTATGATTGCACATGGTAAAGAATGTGATTAAAGGCTCTTTTCCTATGACAAAAGTTTTAGTTTTCGAGAATAATAGCTACGTATGTTGAAAAAATGAAGATATTAGACTATTTTATGATTGCAAATGGTAAAGAATGTGATTAAAGTCTCTTTTCCTATGTCAAAAGTTTTAGTTTTCGAGGGTAATAGCTACGTATTTGAAAAAATGAAGATATTAGACTATTTTATGATTGAAAATGGTAAAAAATGTGATTAAAGGCTCTTTTCCTATGTCAAAAGTTTTAGTTTTCGAGGGTAATAGCTACGTATGTTGAAAAAATGAAGATATTAGACTATTTTATGATTGCACATGGTAAAGAATGTGATTAAAGGCTCTTTTCCTATTTCAAAAGTTTTAGTTTTCGAGGGTAATAGCTACGTATGTTGAAAAAATGAAGATATTAGACTATTTTATGATTGCAAATGGTAAAGAATGTGATTAAAGGCTCTTTTCCTATGTCAAAAGTTTTAGTTTTCGAGGGTAATAGCTACGTATGTTGAAAAAATGAAGATATTAGACTATTTTATGATTGCACATGGTAAAGAATGTGATTAAAGGCTCTTTTCCTATTTCAAAAGTTTAGTTTTCGAGGGTAATAGCTACGTATGTTGAAAAAATGAAGATATTAGACTATTTTATGATTGCAAATGGTAAAGAATGTGATTAAAGGCTCTTTTCCTATGTCAAAAGTTTTAGTTTTCGAGGGTAATAGCTACGTATGTTGAAAAAATGAAGATATTAGACTATTTTATGATTGCACATGGTAAAGAATGTGATTAAAGGCTCTTTTTCTATTTCAAAAGTTTTAGTTTTCGAGGGTAATAGCTACGTATGTTGAAGAAATGAAGATATTAGACTATTTTATGATTGCAAATGGTAAAGAATTTGATTAAAGGCTCTTTTAATATGTCAAAGGTTTTAGTTTTCGAGGGTAATAGCTACGTATGTTGAAAAAATGAAGATATTAGACTATTTTATGATTGCACATGGTAAAGAATGTGATTAAAGGCTCTTTTCCTATTTCAAAAGTTTTAGTTTTCGAGGGTAATAGCTACGTATGTTGAAAAAATGAAGATATTAGACCATTTTATGATTGCACATGGTAAAGAATGTGATTAAAGGCTCTTTTCCTATTTCAAAAGTTTTAGTTTTCGAGGGTAATAGCTACGTATGTTGAAAAAATGTAGATATTAGACAATTTTATGATTGCACATGGTAAAGAATGTGATTAAGGGCTCTTTTCCTATTTCAAAAGTTTTAGTTTTCGAGGGTAATAGCTGCGAATGTTGAAAAAATGAAGATATTAGACAATTTTGTGATTGCACATGGTAAAGAATGTGATTAAAGTCTCTTTTCCTATGTCAAAAGTTTTAGTTTTCGAGGGTAATAGCTACGTATTTTGAAAAAATGAAGATATTAGACTATTTTATGATTGAAAATGGTAAAGAATGTGATTAAAGGCTCTTTTCCTATGTCAAAAGTTTTAGTTTTCGAGGGTAATAGCTACGTATGTTGAAAAAATGAAGATATTAGACTATTTTATGATTGCACATGGTAAAGAATGTGATTAAAGGCTCTTTTCCTATTTCAAAAGTTTTAGTTTTCGAGGGTAATAGCTACGTATGTTGAAAAAATGAAGATATTAGACTATTTTATGATTGCAAATGGTGAAAAATGTGATTAAAGGCTCTTTTCCCATGTCAAAAGTTTTAGTTTTCGAGGGTAATAGCTACGTATGTTGAAAAAATGAAGATATTAGACTATTTTATGATTGCACATGGTAAAGAATGTGATTAAAGGCTCTTTTCCTATTTCAAAAGTTTTAGTTTTCGAGGGTAATAGCTACGTATGTTGAAAAAATGAAGATATTAGACTATTTTATGATTGCAAATGGTAAAGAATGTGATTAAAGGCTCTTTTCCTATGTCAAAAGTTTTAGTTTTCGAGGGTAATAGCTACGTATGTTGAAAAAATGAAGATATTAGACTATTTTATGATTGCACATGGTAAAGAATGTGATTAAAGGCTCTTTTTCTATTTCAAAAGTTTTAGTTTTCGAGGGTAATAGCTACGTATGTTGAAGAAATGAAGATATTAGACTATTTTATGATTGCAAATGGTAAAGAATGTGATTAAAGGCTCTTTTCCTATTTCAAAAGTTTTAGTTTTCGAGGGTAATAGCTACGTATGTTGAAAAAATGAAGATATTAGACTATTTTATGATTGAAAATGGTAAAGAATGTGATTAAAGGCTCTTTCCCTATGTCAAAAGTTTTAGTTTTCGAGGGTAATAGCTACGTATGTTGAAAAAACGAAGATATTAGACTATTTTATGATTGCACATGGTAAAGAATGTGATTAAAGGCTCTTTTCCTATTTCAAAAGTTTTAGTTTTCGAGGGTAATAGCTACGTATGTTGAAGAAATGAAGATATTAGACTATTTTATGATTGCAAATGGTAAAGAATTTGATTAAAGGCTCTTTTACTATGTCAAAAGTTTTAGTTTTCGAGGGTAATAGCTACGTATGTTGAAAAAATTAAGATATTAGACTATTTTATGATTGCACATGGTAAAGAATGTGATTAAAGGCTCTTTTCCTATTTCAAAAGTTTTAGTTTTCGAGGGTAATAGCTATGTATGTTGAAAAAGTGAAGATATTAGACCATTTTATGATTGCACATGGTAAAGAATGTGATTAAAGGCTCTTTTCCTATTTCAAAAGTTTTAGTTTTCGAGGGTAATAGCTACGTATGTTGAAAAAATGTAGATATTAGACAATTTTATGATTGCACATAATAAAGAATTTGATTAAGGGCTCTTTTCCTATTTCAAAAGTTTTAGTTTTCGAGGGTAATAGCTGCATATGTTGAAAAAATGAAGATATTAGACAATTTTATGATTGCACATGGTAAAGAATGTGATTAAAGGCTCTTTTCCTATGACAAAAGTTTTAGTTTTCGAGAATAATAGCTACGTATGTTGAAAAAATGAAGATATTAGACTATTTTATGATTGCACATGGTAAAGAATGTGATTAAAGTCTCTTTTCCTATGTCAAAAGTTTTAGTTTTCGAGGGTAATAGCTACGTATTTTGAAAAAATGAAGATATTAGACTATTTTATGATTGAAAATGGTAAAAAATGTGATTAAAGGCTCTTTTCCTATGTCAAAAGTTTTAGTTTTCGAGGGTAATAGCTATGTATGTTGAAAAAATGAAGATATTAGACTATTTTATGATTGCACATGGTAAAGAATGTGATTAAAGGCTCTTTTCCTATTTCAAAAGTTTTAGTTTTCGAGGGTAATAGCTACGTATGTTGAAAAATGAAGATATTAGACTATTTTATGATTGCACATGGTAAAGAATGTGATTAAAGGCTCTTTTCCTATTTCAAAAGTTTTAGTTTTCGAGGGTAATAGCTACGTATGTTGAAAAAATGAAGATATTAGACTATTTTATGATTGCAAATGGTGAAGAATGTGATTAAAGGCTCTTTTCCCATGTCAAAAGTTTTAGTTTTCGAGGGTAATAGCTACGTATGTTGAAAAAATGAAGATATTAGACTATTTTATGATTGCACATGGTAAAGAATGTGATTAAAGGCTCTTTTCCTATTTCAAAAGTTTTAGTTTTCGAGGGTAATAGCTACGTATGTTGAAAAAATGAAGATATTAGACTATTTTATGATTGCAAATGGTAAAGAATGTGATTAAAGGCTCTTTTCCTATGTCAAAAGTTTTAGTTTTCGAGGGTAATAGCTACGTATGTTGAAAAAATGAAGATATTAGACTATTTTATGATTGCACATGGTAAAGAATGTGATTAAAGGCTCTTTTTCTATTTCAAAAGTTTTAGTTTTCGAGGGTAATAGCTACGTATGTTGAAGAAATGAAGATATTAGACTATTTTATGATTGCAAATGGTAAAGAATGTGATTAAAGGCTCTTTTCCTATTTCAAAAGTTTTAGTTTTCGAGGGTAATAGCTACGTATGTTGAAAAAATGAAGATATTAGACTATTTTATGATTGAAAATGGTAAAGAATGTGATTAAAGGCTCTTTCCCTATGTCAAAAGTTTTAGTTTTCGAGGGTAATAGCTACGTATGTTGAAAAAACGAAGATATTAGACTATTTTATGATTGCACATGGTAAAGAATGTGATTAAAGGCTCTTTTCCTATTTCAAAAGTTTTAGTTTTCGAGGGTAATAGCTACGTATGTTGAAGAAATGAAGATATTAGACTATTTTATGATTGCAAATGGTAAAGAATTTGATTAAAGGCTCTTTTACTATGTCAAAAGTTTTAGTTTTCGAGGGTAATAGCTACGTATGTTGAAAAAATTAAGATATTAGACTATTTTATGATTGCACATGGTAAAGAATGTGATTAAAGGCTCTTTTCCTATTTCAAAAGTTTTAGTTTTCGAGGGTAATAGCTATGTATGTTGAAAAAGTGAAGATATTAGACCATTTTATGATTGCACATGGTAAAGAATGTGATTAAAGGCTCTTTTCCTATTTCAAAAGTTTTAGTTTTCGAGGGTAATAGCTACGTATGTTGAAAAAATGTAGATATTAGACAATTTTATGATTGCACATAATAAAGAATTTGATTAAGGGCTCTTTTCCTATTTCAAAAGTTTTAGTTTTCGAGGGTAATAGCTGCGTATGTTGAAAAAATGAAGATATTAGACAATTTTATGATTGCACATGGTAAAGAATGTGATTAAAGGCTCTTTTCCTATGACAAAAGTTTTAGTTTTCGAGAATAATAGCTACGTATGTTGAAAAAATGAAGATATTAGACTATTTTATGATTGCACATGGTAAAGAATGTGATTAAAGTCTCTTTTCCTATGTCAAAAGTTTTAGTTTTCGAGGGTAATAGCTACGTATTTTGAAAAAATGAAGATATTAGACTATTTTATGATTGAAAATGGTAAAAAATGTGATTAAAGGCTCTTTTCCTATGTCAAAAGTTTTAGTTTTCGAGGGTAATAGCTATGTATGTTGAAAAAATGAAGATATTAGACTATTTTATGATTGCACATGGTAAAGAATGTGATTAAAGGCTCTTTTCCTATTTCAAAAGTTTTAGTTTTCGAGGGTAATAGCTACGTATGTTGAAAAAATGAAGATATTAGACTATTTTATGATTGCACATGGTAAAGAATGTGATTAAAGGCTCTTTTCCTATTTCAAAAGTTTTAGTTTTCGAGGGTAATAACTACGTATGTTGAAGAAATGAAGATATTAGACTATTTTATGATTGCAAATGGTAAAGAATTTGATTAAAGGCTCTTTTACTATGTCAAAAGTTTTAGTTTTCGAGGGTAATAGTTACGTATGTTGAAAAATGAAGATATTAGACTATTTTATGATTGCACATGGTAAAGAAAGTGATTAAAGGCTCTTTTCCTATTTCAAAAGTTTTAGTTTTCGAGGGTAATAGCTACGAATGTTGAAAAAATGAAGATATTAGACCATTTTATGATTGCACATGGTAAAGAATGTGATTAAAGGCTCTTTTCCTATTTCAAAAGTTTTAATTTTCGAGGGTAATAGCTACGTATGTTGAAAAAATGTAGATATTAGACAATTTTATGATTGCACATGGTAAAGAATGTGATTAAGGGCTCTTTTCCTATTTCAAAAGTTTTAGTTTTCGAGGGTAATAGCTGCGTATGTTGAAAAAATGAAGATATTAGACAATTTTATGATTGCACATGGTAAAGAATATGATTAAAGGCTCTTTTCCTATGACAAAAGTTTTAGTTTTCGAGAATAATAGCTACGTATGTTGAAAAAATGAAGATATTAGACTATTTTATGATTGCACATGGTAAAGAATGTGATTAAAGTCTCTTTTCCTATGTCAAAAGTTTTAGTTTTCGAGGGTAATAGCTACGTATTTTGAAAAAATGAAGATATTAGACTATTTTATGATTGCAAATGGTAAAAAATGTGATTAAAGGCTCTTTTCCTATGTCAAAAGTTTTAGTTTTCGAGGGTAATAGCTACGTATGTTGAAAAAATGAAGATATTAGACTATTTTATGATTGCACATGGTAAAGAATGTGATTAAAGGCTCTTTTCCTATTTCAAAAGTTTTAGTTTTCGAGGGTAATAGCTACGTATGTTGAAAAAATGAAGATATTAGACTATTTTATGATTGCAAATGGTAAAGAATGTGATTAAAGGCTCTTTTCCTATGGCAAAAGTTTTAGTTTTCGAGGGTAATAGCTGCGTATGTTGAAAAAATGAAGATATTAGACTATTTTATGATTGCACATGGTAAAGAATGTGATTAAAGGCTCTTTTCCTATTTCAAAAGTTTTAGTTTTCGAGGGTAATAGCTACGTATGTTGAAGAAATGAAGATATTAGACTATTTTATGATTGCAAATGGTAAAGAATTTGATTAAAGGCTCTTTTACTATGTCAAAAGTTTTAGTTTTCGAGGGTAATAGCTACGTATGTTGAAAAAATTAAGATATTAGACTATTTTATGATTGCACATGGTAAAGAATGTGATTAAAGGCTCTTTTCCTATTTCAAAAGTTTTAGTTTTCGAGGGTAATAGCTACGTATGTTGAAAAAATGAAGATATTAGACCATTTTATGATTGCACATGTAAAGAATGTGATTAAAGGCTCTTTTCCTATTTCAAAAGTTTTAGTTTTTGAGGGTAATAGCTACGTATGTTCAAAAAATGAAGATATTAGACCATTTTATGATTGCACATGGTAAAGAATGTGATTAAAGGCTCTTTTCCTATTTCAAAAGTTTTAGTTTTCGAGGGTAATAGCTACGTATGTTGAAAAAATGAAGATATTAGACAATTTTATGATTGCACATGGTAAAGAATGTGATTAAAGGCTCTTTTCCTATTTCAAAAGTTTTAGTTTTCAAGGGTAATAGCTACGTATGTTGAAAAAATGAAGATATTAGACTATTTTATGATTGCAAATGGTAAAGAATGTGATTAAAGGCTCTTTTCCTATTTCAAAAGTTTTAGTTTTCGAGGGTAATAGCTACGTATGTTGAAAAAATGAAGATATTAGACTATTTTATGATTGCACATGGTAAAGAATGTGATTAAAGGCTCTTTTCCTATTTCAAAAGTTTTAGTTTTCGAGAGTAATAGCTACGTATGTTGAAAAAATGAAGATATTAGACTATTTTATGATTGCAAATGGTAAAGAATGTGATTAAAGGCTCTTTTCCTACTTCGAAAGTTTTAGTTTTCGAGGGTAATAGCTATGTCTTTTGAAAAAATGAAGATATTAGACTATTTTATGATTGCACATGGTAAAGAATATGATTAAAGGCTCTTTCCCTATGTCAAAAGTTTTAGTTTTCGAGGGTAATAGCTACGTATGTTGAAAAAATGAAGATATTAGACTATTTTATGATTACACATGGTAAAGAATGTGATTAAAGTCTCTTTTCCTATGTCAAAAGTTTTAGTTTTCGAGGTTAATAGCTACGTATGTTGAAAAATGAAGATATTAGACTATTTTATGATTGCAAATGGTAAAGAATGTGATTAAAGGCTCTTTTCCTATTTCAAAAGTTTTAGTTTTCGAGGGTAATAGCTACGTATGTTGAAAAAATGAAGATATTAGACTATTTTATGATTGCAAATGGTAAAGAATGTGATTAAAGGCTCTTTTCCTATTTCAAAAGTTTTAGTTTTTGAGGGTAATAGCTTTGTCTGTGGAAAAAATGAAGATATTAGACTATTTTATGATTGCAAATGGTAAAGAATGTGATTAAAGGCTCTTTTCCTATGTCAAAAGTTTTAGTTTTCGAGGGTAATAGCTACGTTTGTTGAAAAAATGAAGATATTAGACTATTTTATGATTGCACATGGTAAAGAATGTGACTAAAGGCTCTTTTCCTATTTCAAACGTTTTAGTTTTCGAGGGTAATAGCTACGTATGTTGAAAAAATGAAGATATTAGACTATTTTATGATTGTAAATGGTAAAGAATGTGATTAAAGGCTCTTTTTCTATTTCAAAAGTTTTAGTTTTCGAGGGTAATAGCTATGTCTTTTGAAAAAATGAAGATATTAGACTATTTTATG
>NW_027063371.1:0-35707 GCF_032884065.1 Artemia franciscana | reverse complement strand
TAAAATATTGTAGTACTATTTCTATGAGTCATATGCAAGAATATAATATCGGTAGAAATAGACAATAATATCGGCCACTGCGCGTCTTTTCTAAAATGACGTCTTGCATATGACTCATAGAAATAGTAGATAGACTAGCTAGAATCAAACTTTCACTGCTGAATCTATTAAAAGTTTTAATGGATTCAAAACTTTTAATTCTGAAAGATTCAAAACTTTTAATAGATTCAGCAGTGAAAGTTTGATAAGTTTCTAAGAATACTTAGAGTAGATAGATAGAATAGAATAGATAGAGATAATAAGTTTTCTATGAGTCATATGCAAGACGTCTTTTTAGAATCTATTAAAACTTTTGATAGATTCAGCAGTGAAAGTTTGATTCTAGCTAGTCTATCTACTATTTCTATGAGTCATATGCAAGACGTCATTTTAGAAATCTATTTGAATCTAGAATCAAACTTTCACTGCTGAATCTATTAAATCTATTTGAATATCGGCCACCTAGAGGCCTAGAGGAAAATGTCCAGAATCAAAGTTTTATAAAATTTTATTTCTATGAGTTTTATTAAACTTTCTTGTATTCTAATTGATTTTAAAAACTTACTATTGATTCTAGACCAGCTAGAATCAATAGTAGATAGACTAGCTAGAATCAATAAAACTTTTAATAGATTCAGCAGTGAAAGTTTGATTCTAGCTAGTCTATCTACTATTTCTATGAGTCATATGCAAGAATATAATATCGGTAGAAATAGACAATAATATCGGCCACTGCGCGTCTTTTCTAAAATGACGTCTTGCATATGACTCCGTTTAATAAATGAATTTTAAAGTCATTAGAAAAAAAAATAAAATTTTTTCAGCTATGAATCTAGTAAGCAAGAGTCATATGCAAGACGTCATTTTAGAAAAGACGTGCAGTGGCCGATATTATTGTCTATTTAATAGACAATAATATCTTATACAATAAAATCAATTAGAATACAAGAAAGTTTGATTCTAGCTAGTCTATCTACTATATCTTATCAATTTCTACTATTTCTGTTCGTGGATTTGCTTACTAGGTCAGAGATCTACTCATCTAGATCTCTAGATGAGATCTAGTCTATCTACTATTTCTATGAGTCATATGCAAGACGTCATTTTAGAAAAGACGCGCAGTGGCCAATATTATTGTCTATTTCTACGATATTATTGTCTTGCATATGACTCATAGAAATAGTAGATAGACTAGCTAGAATCAAACTTTCACTGCTGAATCTATTAAAAGTTTTATTGAAGTTTTATTAAACGGGGCGGTGTTTGTGGATTTGCTTACTAGGTCAGAGTTATGGACTTGCATATGAGAATAAGCGTATGACTCATAGAAATAGAATCAAACTTTCACTGCTGAATCTATTAAAAGTTTTATTGATTCTTGCTAGTCTATCTACTATTGATTCTAGCTGGTCTAGAATCAATAGATTAGAATTCTAGAACCATATGCAAGACGTCACATACAAACTAGTGCTATTCTATTGATTCTATTAGAATCAAACAGAAAGTTTGATTCTAGATTCAAATAGATTTGAATCTATTTATTGAATAGTGAAAAAGTCTTTTCTAAAATGACGTCTTGCATATGACTCATAGAAATAGTAGATAGACTAGCTAGAATCAAAATATTTTGCACAAGGACTTGCATATGAGAATATGCGTATGACTCATAGAAATAGAATCAAACTTTCACTGCTGAATCTATTAAAAGTTTTATTGATTCTAGCTAGTCTATCTACTATTGATTCTAGCTGGTCTAGAATCAAAAGTAAGTTTTTAAAATCAATTAGAATACAAGAAAGTTTGATTCTAGCTAGTCTATCTACTATTTCTATGAGTTTTATGCAAGACGTCATTTTAGAAAAGACGCGCAGTGGCCGATATTATTGTCTATTTAATAGACAATAATATCTTGTATATCGGAATAGTAGATAGTTTGTTTCTAGCTAGTATATCTACTATTTCTATGAGTTTTATTTGTCTATTCTAGCTAGTCTATCTACTATTTCTATGAGTCATATGCAAGACGTCATTTTAGAAAAGACGCGCAGTGGCCGATATTATTGTCTATTTCTATTTCTACTCCGTTTAATAAATCTATCTACTCTTGTATGCAAGACCTTTCATTTCATTCATAACATAAATAGTAGATAGACTAGCTAGAATAGACAAATAAAACTCATAGAAATAGTAGATAGACTAGCTAGAATCAAAATATTTTGCACAAGGACTTGCATATGACTCATAGAAATAGTAGATAGACTAGCTAGAATCAAACTTTCACTGCTGAATCTATTAAATCTATTTGAATATCGGCCACCTAGAGGCCTAGAGGAAAATATTTTGCACAAGGCCGCAAGCCTTCACTAAAAACAGTGAAAGTTTGATTCTAGCTAGTCTATCTACTATTTCTATGAGTCTTTGTAGTAAAATATTGTAGTACTATTTCTATGAGTCATATGCAAGAATATAATATCGGTAGAAATAGACAATAATATCGGCCACTGCGCGTCTTTTCTAAAATGACGTCTTGCATATGACTCATAGAAATAGTAGATAGACTAGCTAGAATCAAACTTTCACTGCTGAATGTATTAAAAGTTTTAATAGATTCAAAACTTTTAATTCTTAAAGATTCAAAACTTTTAATAGATTCAGCAGTGAAAGTTTGATAAGTTTCTAAGAATACTTATAGTAGATAGATAGAATAGAATAGATAGAGATAATAAGTTTTCTATGAGTCATATGCAAGAAGTCATTTTAGAATCTATTAAAACTTTTAATAGATTCAGCAGTGAAAGTTTGATTCTAGCTAGTCTATCTACTATTTCTATGAGTCATATGCAAGACGTCATTTTAGAAATCTATTTGAATCTAGAATCAAACTTTCACTGCTGAATCTATTAAATCTATTTGAATATCGGCCACCTAGAGGCCTAGAGGAAAATGTCCAGAATCAAAGTTTTATAAAATTTTATTTCTATGAGTTTTATTAAACTTTCTTGTATTTTAATTGATTTTAAAAACTTACTATTGATTCTAGACCAGCTAGAATCAATAGTAGATAGACTAGCTAGAATCAATAAAACTTTTAATAGATTCAGCAGTGAAAGTTTGATTCTAGCTAGTCTATCTACTATTTCTATGAGTCATATGCAAGAATATAATATCGGTAGAAATAGACAATAATATCGGCCACTGCGCGTCTTTTCTAAAATGACGTCTTGCATATGACTCCGTTTAATAAATGACTTTTAAAGTCATTAGAAAAAAAAATAAAATTTTTTCAGCTATGAATCTAGTAAGCAAGAGTCATATGCAAGACGTCATTTTAGAAAAGACGCGCAGTGGCCGATATTATTGTCTATTTAATAGACAATAATATCTTATACAATAAAATCAATTAGAATACAAGAAAGTTTGATTCTAGCTAGTCTATCTACTATTTCTTATCAATTTCTACTATTTCTGTTCGTGGATTTGCTTACTAGGTCAGAGATCTACTCATCTAGATCTCTAGATGAGATCTAGTCTATCTACTATTTCTATGAGTCATATGCAAGACGTCATTTTAGAAAAGACGCGCAGTGGCCGATATTATTGTCTATTTCTACGATATTATTGTCTTGCATATGACTCATAGAAATAGTAAATAGACTAGCTAGAATCAAACTTTCACTGCTGAATCTATTAAAAGTTTTATTGAAGTTTTATTAAACGGGGAGGTGTTCGTGGATTTGCTTACTACGTCAGAGTTATGGACTTACATATGAGAATATGCGTATGACTCATAGAAATAGAATCAAACTTTCACTGCTGAATCTATTAAAAGTTTTATTGATTCTTGCTAGTCTATCTACTATTGATTCTAGCTGGTCTAGAATCAATAGATTAGAATTCTAGAACCATATGCAAGACGTCACATACGAACTAGTGCTATTCTATTGATTCTATTAGAATCAAACAGAAAGTTTGATTCTAGATTCAAATAGATTTGAATCTATTTATTGAATAGTGAAAAAGTCTTTTCTAAAATGACGTCTTGCATATGACTCATAGAAATAGTAGATAGACTAGCTAGAATCAAAATATTTTGCACAAGGACTTGCATATGAGAATATGCGTATGACTCATAGAAATAGAATCAAACTTTCACTGCTGAATCTATTAAAAGTTTTATTGATTCTAGCTAGTCTATCTACTATTGATTTTAGCTGGTTTAGAATCAATAGTAAGTTTTTAAAATCAATTAAAATACAAGAAAGTTTGATTCTAGCTAGTTTATCTACTATTTCTATGAGTCATATGCAAGACGTCATTTTAGAAAAGACGCGCAGTGGCCGATATTATTGTCTATTTAATAGACAATAATATCTTGTATATCGGAATAGTAGATAGTTTGATTCTAGCTAGTCTATCTACTATTTCTATGAGTTTTATTTGTCTATTCTAGCTAGTCTATCTACTATTTCTATGAGTCATATGCAAGATGTCATTTTAGAAAAGACGCGCAGTGGCCGATATTATTGTCTATTTCTATTTCTACTCCGTTTAATAAATCTATCTACTCTTGTATGCAAAATCTTTCATTTCATTCATAACATAAATAGTAGATAGACTAGCTAGAATAGACAAATAAAACTCATAGAAATAGTAGATAGACTAGCTAGAATCAAAATATTTTGCACAAGGACTTGCATATGACTCATAGAAATAGTAGATAGACTAGCTAGAATCAAACTTTCACTGCTGAATCTATTAAATCTATTTGAATATCGGCCACCTAGAGGCCTAGAGGAAAATATTTTGCACAAGGCCGCAAGCCTTCACTAGAAACACTGAAAGTTTGATTCTAGCTAGTCTATCTACTATTTCTATGAGTCTTTGTAGTAAAATATTGTAGTACTATTTCTATGAGTCATATGCAAGAATATAATATCGGTAGAAATAGACAATAATATCGGCCACTGCGTGTCTTTTCTAAAATGACGTCTTGCATATGACTCATAGAAATAGTAGATAGACTAGCTAGAATCAAACTTTCACTGCTGAATCTATTAAAAGTTTTAATAGATTCAAAACTTTTAATTCTTAAAGATTCAAAACTTTTAATAGATTCAGCAGTGAAAGTTTGATAAGTTTCTAAGAATACTTAGAGTAGATAGATAGAATAGAATAGATAGAGATAATAAGTTTTCTATGAGTCATATGCAAGACGTCATTTTAGAATCTATTAAAACTTTTAATAGATTCAGCAGTGAAAGTTTGATTCTAGCTAGTCTATCTACTATTTCTATGAGTTTTATTTGTCTATTCTAGCTAGTCTATCTACTATTTCTATGAGTCATATGCAAGACGTCATTTTAGAAAAGACGCGCAGTGGCTGATATTATTGTCTATTTCTATTTCTACTCCGTTTAAAAAATCTATCTACTCTTGTATGCAAGACCTTTCATTTCATTCATAACATAAATAGCAGATAGACTAGCTAGAATAGACAAATAAAACTCATAGAAATAGTAGATAGACTAGCTAGAATCAAAATATTTTGCACAAGGACTTGCATATGACTCATAGAAATAGTAGATAGACTAGCTAGAATCAAACTTTCACTTCTGAATCTATTAAATCTATTTGAATATCGGCCACCTAGAGGCCTAGAGGAAAATATTTTGCAGAAGGCCGCAAGCCTTCACTAGAAACAATTAAAGTTTGATTCTAGCTAGTCTATCTACTATTTCTATGAGTCTTTGTAGTAAAATATTGTAGTACTATTTCTATGAGTCATATGCAAGAATATAATATCGGTAGAAATAGACAATAATATCGGCCACTGCGCGTCTTTTCTAAAATGACGTCTTGCATATGACTCATAGAAATAGTAGATAGACTAGCTAGAATCAAACTTTCACTGCTGAATCTATTAAAAGTTTTAATAGATTCAAAACTTTTAATTCTTAAAGATTCAAAACTTTTAATAGATTCAGCAGTGAAAGTTTGATAAGTTTCTAAGAATACTTAGAGTAGATAGATAGAATAGAATAGACAGAGATAATAAGTTTTCTATGAGTCATATGCAAGACGTCATTTTAGAATCTATTAAAACTTTTAATAGATTCAGCAGTGAAAGTTTGATTCTAGCTAGTCTATCTACTATTTCTATGAGTCATATGCAAGACGTCATTTTAGAAATCTATTTGAATCTAGAATCAAACTTTCACTGCTGAATCTATTAAATCTATTTGAATATCGGCCACCTAGAGGCCTAGAGGAAAATGTCCAGAATCAAAGTTTTATAAAATTTTATTTCTATGAGTTTTATTAAACTTTCTTGTATTCTAATTGATTTTAAAAACTTACTATTGATTCTAGACCAGCTAGAATCAATAGTAGATAGACTAGCTAGAATCAATAAAACTTTTAATAGATTCAGCAGTGAAAGTTTGATTCTAGCTAGTCTATCTACTATTTGTATGAGTCATATGCAAGAATATAATATCGGTAGAAATAGACAAGAATATCGGCCACTGCGCGTCTTTTCTAAAATGACGTCTTGCATATGACTCCGTTTAATAAATGACTTTTAAAGTCATTAGAAAAAAAAATAAAATTTTTTCGGCTATGAATCTAGTAAGCAAGAGTCATATGCAAGACGTCATTTTAGAAAAGACGCGCAGTGGCGGATATTATTGTCTATTTAATCGACAATAATATCTTATACAATAAAATCAATTAGAATACAAGAAAGTTTGATTCTAGCTAGTCTATCTACTATTTCTTATCAATTTCTACTATTTCTGTTCGTCCGTCCGATACACTGCGATCCTGTCCGTCCACTGCGCGTCCGATATTATTGTCTATTTCTACGATATTATTGTCTTGCATATGACTCATAGAAATAGTAGATAGACTAGCTAGAATCAAGCTTTCACTGCTGAATCTATTAAAAGTTTTATTGAAGTTTTATTAAACGGGGCGGTGTTCGTGGATTTGCTTACTAGGTCAGAGTTATGGACTTGCATATGAGAATATGCGTATGACTCATAGAAATAGAATCAAACTTTCACTGCTGAATCTATTAAAAGTTTTATTGATTCTTGCTAGTCTATCTACTATTGATTCTAGCTGGTCTAGAATCAATAGATTAGAATTCTAGATCCATATGCAAGACGTCACATATGAACTAGTGCTATTCTATTGATTCTATTAGAATCAAACAGAAAGTTTGATTCTAGATTCAAATAGATTTGAATCTATTTATTGAATAGTGAAAAAGTCTTTTCTAAAATGACGTCTTGCATATGACTCATAGAAATAGTAGATAGACTAGCTAGAATCAAAATATTTTGCACAAAGACTTGCATATGAGAATATGCGTATGACTCATAGAAATAGAATCAAACTTTCACTGCTGAATCTATTAAAAGTTTTATTGATTCTAGCTAGTCTATCTACTATTGATTCTAGCTGGTCTAGAATCAATAGTAAGTTTTTAAAATCAATTAGAATACAAGAAAGTTTGATTCTAGCTAGTCTATCTACTATTTCTATGAGTCATATGCAAGACGTCATTTTAGAAAAGACGCGCAGTGGCCGATATTATTGTCTATTTAATAGACAATAATATCTTGTATATCGGAATAGTAGATAGTTTGGTTCTAGCTAGTCTATCTACTATTTCTTTGAGTTTTATTTGTCTATTCTAACTAGTCTATCTACTATTTCTATGAGTCATATGCAAGACGTCATTTTAGAAAAGACGCGCAGTGGCCGATATTATTGTCTATTTCTATTTCTACTCCGTTTAATAAATCTATCTACTCTTGTATGCAAGACCTTTCATTTCATTCATAACATAAATAGTAGATAGACTAGCTAGAATAGACAAATAAAACTCATAGAAATAGTAGATAGACTAGCTAGAATCAAAATATTTTGCACAAGGACTTGCATATGACTCATAGAAATAGTAGATAGACTAGCTAGAATCAAACTTTCACTGCTGAATCTATTAAATCTATTTGAATATCGGCCACCTAGAGGCCTAGAGGAAAATATTTTGCACAAGGCCGGAAGCCTTCACTACAAACAGTGAAAGTTTGATTCTAGCTAGTCTATCTACTATTTCTATGAGTCTTTGTAGTAAAATATTGTAGTACTATTTCTATGAGTCATATGCAAGAATATAATATCGGTAGAAATAGACAATAATATCGGCCACTGCGCGTCTTTTCTAAAATGACGTCTTGCATATGACTCATAGAAATAGTAGATAGACTAGCTAGAATCAAACTTTCACTGCTGAATCTATTAAAAGTTTTAATAGATTCAAAACTTTTAATTATTAAAGATTCAAAACTTTTAATAGATTCAGCAGTGAAAGTTTGATAAGTTTCTAAGAATATTTAGAGTAGATAGATAGAATAGAATAGATAGAGATAATAAGTTTTCTATGAGTCATATGCAAGACGTCATTTTAGAATCTATTAAAACTTTTAATAGATTCAGCAGTGAAAGTTTGATTCTAGCTAGTCTATCTACTATTTCTATGAGTCATATGCAAGACGTCATTTTAGAAATCTATTTGAATCTAGAATCAAACTTTCACTGCTGAATCTATTAAATCTATTTGAATATCGGCCACCTAGAGGCCTAGAGGAAAATTTCCAGAATCAAAGTCTTATAAAATTTTATTTCTATGAGTTTTATTAAACTTTCTTGTATTCTAATTGATTTTAAAAACTTACTATTGATTCTAGACCAGCTAGAATCAATAGTAGATAGACTAGCTAGAATCAATAAAACTTTTAATAGATTCAGCAGTGAAAGTTTGATTCTAGCTAGTCTATCTACTATTTCTATGAGTCATATGCAAGAATATAATATCGGTAGAAATAGACAATAATATCGGCCACTGCGCGTCTTTTCTAAAATGACGTCTTGCAGATGACTCCGTTTAATAAATGACTTTTAAAGTCATTAGAAAAAAAAATAAAATTTTTTCAGCTATGAATCTAGTAAGCAAGAGTCATATGCAAGACGTCATTTTAGAAAAGACGCGCAGTGGCCGATATTATTGTCTATTTAATAGACAATAATATCTTATACAATAAAATCAATTAGAATACAAGAAAGTTTGATTCTAGCTAGTCTATCTACTATTTCTTATCAATTTCTACTATTTCTGTTCGTGGATTTGCTTACTAGGTCAGAGATCTACTCATCTAGATCTCTAGATGAGATCTAGTCTATCTACTATATCTATGAGTCATATGCAAGACGTCATTTTAGAAAAGACGCGCAGTGGCCGATATTATTGTCTATTTCTACGATATTATTGTCTTGCATATGACTCATAGAAATAGTAGATAGACTAGCTAGAATCAAACTTTCACTGCTGAATCTATTAAAAGTTTTATTGAAGTTTTATTAAACGGGGCGGTGTTCGTGGATTTGCTTACTAGGTCAGAGTTATGGACTTGCATATTAGAATATGCGTATGACTCATAGAAATAGAATCAAACTTTCACTGCTGAATCTATTAAAAGTTTTATTGATTCTTGCTAGTCTATCTACTATTGATTCTAGCTGGTCTAGAATCAATAGATTAGAATTCTAGAACCATATGCAAGACGTCACATACGAACTAGTGCTATTCTATGGATTCTATTAGAATCAAACAGAAAGTTTGATTCTTGATTTAAATAGATTTGAATCTATTTATTGAATAGTGAAAAAGTTTTTTCTAAAGTGACGTCTTGCATATGACTCATAGAAATAGTAGATAGACTAGCTAGAATCAAAATATTTTGCACAAGGACTTGCATATGAGAATATGCGTATGACTCATAGAAATAGAATCAAACTTTCACTGCTGAATCTATTAAAAGTTTTATTGATTCTAGCTAGTCTATCTACTATTGATTCTAGCTGGTCTAGAATCAATAGTAAGTTTTTAAAATCAATTAGAATACAAGAAAGTTTGATTCTAGCTAGTCTATCTACTATTTCTATGAGTCATATGCAAGACGTCATTTTAGAAAAGACGCGCAGTGGCCGATATTATTGTCTATTTAATAGACAATAATATCTTGTATATCGGAATAGTAGATAGTTTGATTCTAGCTAGTCTATCTACTATTTCTATGAGTTTTATTTGTCTATTCTAGCTAGTCTATCTACTATTTCTATGAGTCATATGCAAGACGTCATTTTAGAAAAGACGCGCAGTGGCCGATATTATTGTCTATTTCTATTTCTACTCCGTTTAATAAATCTATCTACTCTTGTATGCAAGACCTTTCATTTCATTCATAACATAAATAGTAGATAGACTAGCTAGAATAGACAAATAAAACTCATAGAAATAGTAGATAGACTAGCTAGAATCAAAATATTTTGCACAAGGACTTGCATATGACTCATAGAAATAGTAGATAGACTAGCTAGAATCAAACTTTCACTGCTGAATCTATTAAAAGTTTTAATAGATTCAAAACTTTTAATTCTTAAAGATTCAAAACTTTTAATAGATTCAGCAGTGAAAGTTTGATAAGTTTCTAAGAATACTTAGAGTAGATAGATAGAATAGAATAGATAGAGATAATAAGTTTTCTATGAGTCATATGCAAGACGTCATTTTAGAATCTATTAAAACTTTTAATAGATTCAGCAGTGAAAGTTTGATTCTAGCTAGTCTATCTACTATTTCTATGAGTCATATGCAAGACGTCATTTTAGAAATCTATTTGAATCTAGAATCAAACTTTCACTGCTGAATCTATTAAAAGTTTTAATAGATTCAAAACTTTTAATTCTTAAAGATTCAAAACTTTTAATAGATTCAGCAGTGAAAGTTCGATAAGTTTCTAAGAATACTTAGAGTAGATAGATAGAATAGAATAGATAGAGATAATAAGTTTTCTATGAGTCATATGCAAGACGTCATTTTAGAATCTATTAAAACTTTTAATAGATTCAGCAGTGAAAGTTTGATTCTAGCTAGTCTATCTACTATTTCTATGAGTCATATGCAAGACGTCATTTTAGAAATCTATTTGAATCTAGAATCAAACTTTCACTGCTGAATCTATTAAAAGTTTTAATATATTCAAAACTTTTAATTCTTAAAGATTCAAAACTTTTAATAGATTCAGCAGTGAAAGTTTGATAAGTTTCTAAGAATACTTAGAGTAGATAGATAGAATAGAATAGATAGAGATAATAAGTTTTCTATGAGTCATATGCAAGACGTCATTTTAGAATCTATTAAAACTTTTAATAGATTCAGCAGTGAAAGTTTGATTCTTGCTAGTCTATCTACTATTTCTATGAGTCATATGCAAGACGTCATTTTAGAAATCTATTTGAATCTAGAATCAAACTTTCACTGCTGAATCTATTAAATCTATTTGAATATCGGCCACCTAGAGGCCTAGAGGAAAATTTCCAGAATCAAAGTTTTATAAAATTTTATTTCTATGAGTTTTATTAAACTTTCTTGTATTCTAATTGATTTTAAAAACTTACTATTGATTCTAGACCAGCTAGAATCAATAGTAGATAGACTAGCTAGAATCAATAAAACTTTTAATAGATTCAGCAGTTAAAGTTTGATTCTAGCTAGTCTATCTACTATTTCTATGAGTCATATGCAAGAATATAATATCGGTAGAAATATACAATAATATCGGTCACTGCGCGTCTTTTCTAAAATGACGTCTTGCATATGACTCCGTTTAATAAATGACTTTTAAAGTCATAAGAAAAAAAAATAAAATTTTTTCTGCTATGAATCTAGTAAGCAAGAGTCATATGCAAGACGTCATTTTAGAAAAGACGCGCAGTGGCCGATATTATTGTCTATTTAATAGACAATAATATCTTATACAATAAAATCAATTAGAATACAAGAAAGTTTGATTCTAGCTAGTCTATCTACTATTTCTTATCAATTTCTACTATTTCTGTTCGTGGATTTGCTTACTAGGTCAGAGATCTACTCATCTAGATCTCTAGATGAGATCTAGTCTATCTACTATTTCTATGAGTCATATGCAAGACGTCATTTTAGAAAAGACGCGCAGTGGCCGATATTATTGTCTATTTCTACGATATTATTGTCTTGCATATGACTCATAGAAATAGTAGATAGACTAGCTAGAATCAAACTTTCACTGCTGAATCTATTAAAAGTTTTAATAGATTCAAAACTTTTAATTCTTAAAGATTCAAAACTTTTAATAGATTCAGCAGTGAAAGTTTGATAAGTTTCTAAGAATACTTAGAGTAGATAGATAGAATAGAATAGATAGAGATAATAAGTTTTCTATGAGTCATATGCAAGACGTCATTTTAGAATCTATTAAAACTTTTAATAGATTCAGCAGTGAAAGTTTGATTCTAGCTAGTCTATCTACTATTTCTATGAGTCATATGCAAGACGTCATTTTAGAAATCTATTTGAATCTAGAATCAAACTTTCACTGCTGAATCTATTAAATCTATTTGAATATCGGCCACCTAGAGGCCTAGAGGAAAATTTCCAGAATCAAAGTTTTATAAAATTTTATTTCTATGAGTTTTATTAAACTTTCTTGTATTCTAATTGATTTTAAAAACTTACTATTGATTCTAGACCAGCTAGAATCAATAGTAGATAGACTAGCTAGAATCAATAAAACTTTTAATAGATTCAGCAGTTAAAGTTTGATTCTAGCTAGTCTATCTACTATTTCTATGAGTCATATGCAAGAATATAATATCGGTAGAAATATACAATAATATCGGCCACTGCGCGTCTTTTCTAAAATGACGTCTTGCATATGACTCCGTTTAATAAATGACTTTTAAAGTCATTAGAAAAAAAAAATAAAATTTTTTCAGCTATGAATCTAGTAAGCAAGAGTCATATGCAAGACGTCATTTTAGAAAAGACGCGCAGTGGCCGATATTATTGTCTATTTAATAGACAATAATATCTTATACAATAAAATCAATTAGAATACAAGAAAGTTTGATTCTAGCTAGTCTATCTACTATTTCTTATCAATTTCTACTATTTCTGTTCGTGGATTTGCTTACTAGGTCAGAGATCTACTCATCTAGATCTCTAGATGAGATCTAGTCTATCTACTATTTCTATGAGTCATATGCAAGACGTCATTTTAGAAAAGACGCGCAGTGGCCGATATTATTGTCTATTTCTACGATATTATTGTCTTGCATATGACTCATAGAAATAGTAGATAGACTAGCTAGAATCAAACTTTCACTGCTGAATCTATTAAAAGTTTTATTGAAGTTTTATTAAACGGGGCGGTGTTCGTGGATTTGCTTACTAGGTCAGAGTTATGGACCTGCATATGAGAATATGCGTATGACTCATAGAAATAGAATCCAACTTTCACTGCTGAATCTATTAAAAGTTTTATTGATTCTTGCTAGTCTATCTACTATTGATTCTAGCTGGTCTTGAAATCAATAGATTAGAATTCTAGAACCATATGCAAGACGTCACATACGAACTAGTGCTATTCTATTGATTCTATTAGAATCAAACAGAAAGTTTTATTCTAGATTCAAATAGATTTGAATCTATTTATTGAATAGTGAAAAAGTCTTTTCTAAAATGACGTCTTGCATATGACTCATAGAAATAGTAGATAGACTAGCTAGAATCAAAATATTTTGCACAAGGACTTGCATATGAGAATATGCGTATGACTCATAGAAATAGAATCAAACTTTCACTGCTGAATCTATTAAAAGTTTTATTGATTCTAGCTAGTCTATCTACTATTGATTCTAGCTGGTCTAGAATCAATAGTAAGTTTTTAAAATCAATTAAAATACAAGAAAGTTTGATTCTAGCTAGTCTATCTACTATTTCTATGAGTCATATGCAAGACGTCATTTTAGAAAAGACGCGCAGTGGCCGATATTATTGTCTATTTAATAGACAATAATATCTTGTATATCGGAATAGTAGATAGTTTGATTCTAGCTAGTGTATCTACTATTTCTATGAGTCATATGCAAGACGTCATTTTAGAAAAGACGCGCAGTGGCCGATATTATTGTCTATTTCTATTTCTACTCCGTTTAATAAATCTATCTACTCTTGTATGCAAGACCTTTCATTTCATTCATAACATAAATAGTAGATAGACTAGCTAGAATAGACAAATAAAACTCATAGAAATAGTGGATAGACTAGCTAGAATCAAAATATTTTGCACAAGGACTTGCATATGACTCATAGAAATAGTAGATAGACTAGCTAGAATCAAACTTTCACTGCTGAATCTATTAAATCTATTTGAATATCGGCCACCTAGAGGCCTAGAGGAAAATATTTTGCACAAGGCCGCAAGCCTTCACTAGAAACAGTGAAAGTTTGATTCTAGCTAGTCTATCTACTATTTCTATGAGTCTTTGTAGTAAAATATTGTAGTACTATTTCTATGAGTCATATGCAAGAATATAATATCGGTAGAAATAGACAATAATATCGGCCACTGCGCGTCTTTTCTAAAATGACGTCTTGCATATGACTCATAGAAATAGTAGATAGACTAGCTAGAATCAAACTTTCACTGCTGAATCTATTAAAAGTTTTAATAGATTCAAAACTTTTAATTCTTAAAGATTCAAAACTTTTAATAGATTCAGCAGTGAAAGTTTGATAAGTTTCTAAGAATACTTAGAGTAGATAGATAGAATAGAATAGATAGAGATAATAAGTTTTCTATGAGTCATATGCAAGACGTCATTTTAGAATCTATTAAAACTTTTAATAGATTCAGCAGTGAAAGTTTGATTCTAGCTAGTCTATCTACTATTTCTATGAGTCATATGCAAGACGTCATTTTAGAAATCTATTTGAATCTAGAATCAAACTTTCACTGCTGAATCTATTAAATCTATTCGAATATCGGCCACCTAGAGGCCTAGAGGAAAATGTCCAGAATCAAAGTTTTATAAAATTTTATTTCTATGAGTTTTATTAAACTTTCTTGTATTCTAATTGATTTTAAAAACTTACTATTGATTCTAGACCAGCTAGAATCAATAGTAGATAGACTAGCTAGAATCAATAAAACTTTTAATAGATTCAGCAGTGAAAGTTTGATTCTAGCTAGTCTATATACTATTTCTATGAGTCATATGCAAGAATATAATATCGGTAAAAATAGACAATAATATCGGCCACTGCGCGTCTTTTCTAAAATGACGTCTTGCATATGACTCCGTTTAATAAATGACTTTTAAAGTCATTAGAAAAAAAAATAAAATTTTTTCAGCTATGAATCTAGTAAGCAAGAGTCATATGCAAGACGTCATTTTAGAAAAGACGCGCAGTGGCCGATATTATTGTCTATTTAATAGACAATAATATCTTATACAATAAAATCAATTAGAATACAAGAAAGTTTGATTCTAGCTAGTCTATCTACTATTTCTTATCAATTTCTACTATTTCTGTTCGTGGATTTGCTTACTAGGTCAGAGATATACTCATCTAGATCTCTAGATGAGATCTAGTCTATCTACTATTTCTATGAGTCATATGCAAGACGTCATTTTAGAAAAGACGCGCAGTGGCCGATATTATTGTCTATTTCTACGATATTATTGTCTTGCATATGACTCATAGAAATAGTAGATAAACTAGCTAGAATCAAACCTTCACTGCTGAATCTATTAAAAGTTTTATTGAAGTCTTATTAAACGGGGCGGTGTTCGTGGATTTGCTTACTAGGTCAGAGTTATGGACTTGCATATGAGAATATGCGTATGACTCATAGAAATAGAATCAAACTTTCACTGCTGAATCTATTAAAAGTTTTATTGATTCTTGTTAGTCTATCTACTATTGATTCTAGCTGGTCTAGAATCAATAGATTAGAATTCTAGAACCATATGCAAGACGTCACATACGAACTAGTGCTATTCTTTTGATTCTATTAGAATCAAACAGAAAGTTTGATTCTAGATTCAAATAGATTTGAATCTATTTATTGAATAGTGAAAAAGTCTTTTCTAAAATGACGTCTTGCATATGACTCATAGAAATAGTAAATAGACTAGCTAGAATCAAAATATTTTGCACAAGGACTTGCATATTAGAATATGCGTATGACTCATAGAAATAGAATCAAACTTTCACTGCTGAATCTATTAAAAGTTTTATTGATTCTAGCTAGTCTATCTACTATTGATTCTAGCTGGTCTAGAATCAATAGTAAGTTTTTAAAATCAATTAGAATAAAGAAAGTTTGATTCTAGCTAGTCTATCTACTATTGATTCTAGCTGGTCTAGAATCAAAAAATCTATGCTAGACAATAATATGACTCATAGAAATAGTAGATAGACTAGCTAGAATCAAACTAGCTAGAACAGATTTAATAGATTCAGCAGTGAAAGTTTGATTCTAGATTCAAATAGATTTCTAAAATAACGTCTTGCATATGACTCATAGAAATAGTAGATAGACTAGCTAGAATCAAACTTTCACTGCTGATTCTATTAAAAGTTCTAATAGATTCTAAAATGACGTCTTGCATATGACTCATAGAAAACTTATTATCTCTATCTATTCTATTCTATCTATCTACTCTAAGTATTCTTAGAAACTTATCAAACTTTCACTGCTGAATCTATTAAAAGTTTTGAATCTTTAAGAATTAAAAGTTTTGAATCTATTAAAACTTTTAATAGATTCAGCAGTGAAAGTTTGATTCTAGCTAGTCTATCTACTATTTCTATGAGTCATATGCAAGACGTCATTTTAGAAATGACGCGCAGTGGCCGATATTATTGTCTATTTCTACCGATATTATATTCTTGCATATGACTCATAGAAATAGTACTACAATATTTTACTACAAAGACTCATAGAAATAGTAGATAGACTAGCTAGAATCAAACTTTCACTGTTTCTAGTGAAGGCTTGCGGCCTTGTGCAAAATATTTTCCTCTAGGCCTCTAGGTGGCCGATAAAATACAATGCGGGTCATTTTAGAAAAGACGCGCATTGGCCGATATTATTGTCTATTTCTACCGATATTATATTCTTGCATATGACTCATAGAAATAGTAGATAGACTAGCTAGAATCAAACTTTCACTGCTGAATCTATTAAAAGCTTTATTGATTCTAGCTAGTCTATCTACTATTGATTTTAGCTGGTCTAGAATCAATAGTAAGTTTTTAAAATCAATTAAAATACAAGAAAGTTTAATAAAACTCATAGAAATAAAATTTTATAAAACTTTGATTCTGGACATTTTCCTCTAGGCCTCTAGGTGGCCGATATTCAAATAGATTTAATAGATTCAGCAGTGAAAGTTTGATTCTAGATTCAAATAGATTTCTAAAATGACGTCTTGCATATGACTCATAGAAATAGTAGATAGACTAGCTAGAATCAAACTTTCACTGGTGAATCTATTAAAAGTTTTAATAGATTCTAAAATGACGTCTTGCATATGACTCATAGAAAACTTATTATCTCTATCTATTCTATTCTATCTATCTACTCTAAGTATTCTTAGAAACTTGTCAAACTTTCACTGCTGAATCTATTAAAAGTTTTGAATCTTTAAGAATTAAAAGTTTTGAATCTATTAAAACTTTTAATAGATTCAGCAGTGAAAGTTTGATTCTAGCTAGTCTATCTACTATTTCTACGAGTCATATGCAAGACGTCATTTTAGAAAAGACGCGCAGTGGCCGATATTATTGTCTATTTCTACCGATATTATATTCTTGCATATGACTCATAGAAATAGTACTACAATATTTTACTACAAAGACCCATAGAAATAGTAGATAGACTAGCTAGAATCAAACTTTCACTGTTTCTAGTGAAGGCTTGCGGCCTTGTGCAAAATATTTTCCTCTAGGCCTCTAGGTGGCCGATATTCAAATAGATTTAATAGATTCAGCAGTGAAAGTTTGATTCTAGCTAGTCTATCTACTATTTCTATGAGTCATATGCAAGTCCTTGTGCAAAATATTTTGATTCTAAATAGTCTATCTACTATTTCTATGAGTTTTATTTGTCTATTCTAGCTAGTCTATCTACTATTTATATTATGAATGAAATGAAAAGTCTTGCATACAAGAGTAGATAGATTTATTAAACGGAGTAGAAATAGAAATAGACAATAATATCGGCCGCTGCGCGTCTTTTCTAAAATGACGTCTTGCATATGACTCATAGAAATAGTAGATAGACTAGCTAGAATAGACAAATAAAACTCATAGAAATAGTAGATAGACTAGCTAGAATCAAACTATCTACTATTCCGATATACAAGATATTATTGTCTATTAAATAGACAATAATATCGGCCACTGCGCGTCTTTTCTAAAATGACGTCTTGCATATGACTCATAGAAATAGTAGATAGACTAGGTAGAATCAAACTTTCACTGTTTCTAGTGAAGGCTTGCGGCCTTGTGCAAAATATTTTCCTCTAGGCCTCTAGGTGGCCGATATTCAAATAGATTTAATAGATTCAGCAGTGAAAGTTTGATTCTAGCTAGTCTATCTACTATTTCTATGAGTCATATGCAAGTCCTTGTGCAAAATATTTTGATTCTAAATAGTCTATCTACTATTTCTATGAGTTTTATTTGTCTATTCTAGCTAGTCTATCTACTATTTATGTTATGAATGAAATGAAAGGTCTTGCATACAAGAGTAGATAGATTTATTAAACGGAGTAGAAATAGAAATAGACAATAATATCGGCCGCTGCGCGTCTTTTCTAAAATGACGTCTTGCATATGACTCATAGAAATAGTAGATAGACTAGCTAGAATAGACAAATAAAACTCATAGAAATAGTAGATAGACTAGCTAGAATCAAACTATCTACTATTCCGATATACAAGATATTATTGTCTATTAAATAGACAATAATATCGGCCACTGCGCGTCTTTTCTAAAATGACGTCTTGCATATGACTCAAAGAAATAGTAGATAGACTAGCTAGAATCAAACTTTCACTGTTTCTAGTGAAGGCTTGCGGCCTTGTGCAAAATATTTTCCTCTAGGCCTCTAGGTGGCCGATATTCAAATAGATTTAATAGATTCAGCAGTGAAAGTTTGATTCTAGCTAGTCTATCTACTATTTCTATGAATCATATGCAAGTCCTTGTGCAAAATATTTTGATTCTAGCTAGTCTATCTACTATTTCTATGAGTTTTATTTGTCTATTCTAGCTAGTCTATCTACTATTTATATTATGAATGAAATGAAAGGTCTTGCATACAAGAGTAGATAGATTTATTAAACGGAGTAGAAATAGAAATAGACAATAATATCGGCCACTGCGCGTCTTTTCTAAAATGACGTCTTGCAAATGACTCATAGAAATAGTAGATAGACTAGCTAGAATAGACAAATAAAACTCATAGAAATAGTAGATAGACTAGCTAGAATCAAACTATCTACTATTCGGATATACAAGATATTATTGTCTATTAAATAGACAATAATATCGGCCACTGCGCGTCTTTTCTAAAATGACGTCTTGCATATGACTCATAGAAATAGTAGATAGACTAGCTAGAATCAAACTTTCTTGTATTCTAATTGATTTTAAAAACTTACTATTGATTCTAGACCAGCTAGAATCAATAGTAGATAGACTAGCTAGAATCAATAAAACTTTTAATAGATTCAGCAGTGAAAGTTTGATTCTATTTCTATGAGTCATACGCATATTCTCATATGCAAGTCCTTGTGCAAAATAGTTTGATTCTAGCTAGTCTATCTACTATTTCTATGAGTCATATGCAAGACGTCATTTTAGGAAAGACTTTTTCACTATTCAATAAATAGATTCAAATCTATTTGAATCTAGAATTAAACTTTCTGTTTGATTCTAATAGATTCAATAGAATAGCACTAGTTCGTATGTGACGTCTTGCATATGGTTCTAGAATTCTAATCTATTGATTCTAGACCAGCTAGAATCAATAGTAGATAGACTAGCAAGAATCAATAAAACTTTTAATAGATTCAGCAGTGAAAGTTTGATTCTATTTCTATGAGTCATACGCATATTCTCATATGCAAGTCCATAACTCTGACCTAGTAAGCAAATCCACGAACACCGCCCCGTTTAATTAAACTTCAATAAAACTTTTAATAGATTCAGCAGTGAAAGTTTGATTCTAGCTAGTCTATCTACTATTTCTATGAGTCATATGCAAGACAATAATATCGTAGAAATAGACAATAATATCGGCCACTGAGCGTCTTTTCTAAAATGACGTCTTGCATATGACTCATAGAAATAGTAGATAGACTAGATCTCATCTAGAGATCTAGATGAGTAGATCTCTGACCTAGTAAGCAAATCCACGAACAGAAATAGTAGAAGTTGATAAGAAATAGTAGATAGACTAGCTAGAATCAAACTTTCTTGTATTCTAATTGATTTTATTGTATAAGATATTATTGTCTATTTAATAGACAATAATATCGGCCACTGCGCGTCTTTTCTAAAATTACGTCTTGCATATGACTCTTGCTTACTAGATTCATAGTTGAAAAAATTTTATTTTTTTTTCTAATGACTTTAAAAGTCATTTATTAAACGGAGTCATATGCAAGACGTCATTTTAGAAAAGATGCGCAGTGGCCGATATTATTGTCTATTTCTACCGATATTATATTCTTGCATATGACTCATAGAAATAGTAGATAGACTAGCTAGAATCAAACTTTCACTGCTGAATCTATTAAAAGTTTTATTGATTCTAGCTAGTCTATCTACTATTGATTCTAGCTGGTCTAGAATCAATAGTAAGTTTTTAAAATCAATTAGAATACAAGAAAGTTTAATAAAACTCATAGAAATAAAATTTTATAAAACTTTGATTCTGGATATTTTCCTCTAGGCCTCTAGGTGGCCGATATTCAAATAGATTTAATAGATTCAGCAGTGAAAGTTTGATTCTAGATTCAAATAGATTTCTAAAATGACGTCTTGCATATGACTCATAGAAATAGTAGATAGACTAGCTAGAATCAAACTTTCACTGCTGAATCTATTAAAAGTTTTAATCTGATTCTAAAATGACGTCTTGCATATGACTCATAGAAAACTTATTATCTCTATCTATTCTATTCTATCTATCTACTCTAAGTATTCTTAGAAACTTATCAAACTTTCACTGCTGAATCTATTAAAAGTTTTGAATCTTTAAGAATTGAAAGTTTTGAATCTATTAAAACTTTTAATAGATTCAGCAGTGAAAGTTTGATTCTAGCTAGTCTATCTACTATTTCTATGAGTCATATGCAAGACAATAATATCGTAGAAATAGACAATAATGTCGGCCACTGCGCGTCTTTTCTAAAATGACGTCTTGCATATGACTCATAGAAATAGTAGATAGACTAGATCTCATCTAGAGATCTAGATGAGTAGATCTCTGACCTAGTAAGCAAATCCACGAACAGAAATAGTAGAAATTGATGAGAAATAGTAGATAGACTAGCTAGAATCAAACTTTCTTGTATTCTAATTGATTTTATTGTATAAGATATTATTGTCTATTAAATAGACAATAATATCGGCCACTGCGCGTCTTTTCTAAAATGACGTCTTGCATATGACTCTTGCTTACTAGATTCATAGCTGAAAAAATTTATTTTTTTTTTCTAATGACAAGACGTCATTTTAGAAAAGACGCGCAGTGGCCGATATTATTGTCTATTTCTACCGATATTATATTCTTGCATATGACTCATAGAAATAGTACTACAATATTTTACTACAAAGACTCATAGAAATAGTGGATAGACTAGCTAGAATCAAACTTTCACTGCTGAATCGATTAAAAGTTTTAATAGATTCTAAAATGACGTCTTGCATATGACTCATAGAAAACTTATTATCTCTATCTATTCTATTCTATCTATCTACTCTAAGTATTCTTAGAAACTTATCAAACTTTCACTGCTGAATCTATTAAAAGTTTTGAATCTTTAAGAATTAAAAGTTTTGAATCTATTAAAACTTTTAATAGATTCAGCAGTGAAAGTTTGATTCTAGCTAGTCTATCTACTATTTCTATGAGTCATATGCAAGACGTCATTTTAGAAAAGACGCGCAGTGGCCGATATTATTGTCTATTTCTACCGATATTATATTCTTGCATATGACTCATAGAAATAGTACTACAATATTTTACTACAAAGACTCAGAGAAATAGTAGATAGACTAGATAGAATCAAACTTTCACTGTTTCTAGTGAAGGCTTGCGGCCTTGTGCAAAATATTTTCCTCTAGGCCTCTAGGTGGCCGATATTCAAATAGATTTAATAGATTCAGCAGTGAAAGTTTGATTCTAGCTAGTCTAACTACTATTTCTATGAGTCATATGCAAGTCCTTGTGCAAAATATTTTGATTCTAGCTAGTCTATCTACTATTTCTATGAGTTTTATTTGTCTATTCTAGCTAGTCTATCTACTATTTATGTTATGAATGAAATGAAAGGTCTTGCATACAAGAGTAGATAGATTTATTAAACGAAGTGGAAATAGAAATAGACAATAATATCGGCCACTGCGCGTCTTTTTTAAAATGACATCTTGCATATGACTCATAGAAATAGTAGATAGACTAGCTAGAATAGACAAATAAAACTCATAGAAATAGTAGATAGACTAGCTAGAATCAAACTATCTACTATTCCGATATACAAGATATTATTGTCTATTAAATAGACAATAATATCGGCCACTGCGCGTCTTTTCTAAAATGACGTCTTGCATATGACTCATAGAAATAGTAGATAGACTAGCTAGAATCAAACTTTCTTGTATTCTAATTGATTTTAAAAACTTACTATTGATTCTAGACCAGCTAGAATCAATAGTAGATAGACTAGCTAGAATCAATAAAACTTTTAATAGATTCAGCAGTGAAAGTTTGATTCTATTTCTATGAGTCATACGCATATTCTCATATGCAAGTCCTTGTGCAAAATATTTTGATTCTAGCTAGTCTATCTACTATTTCTATGAGTCATATGCAAGACGTCATTTTAGAAAAGACTTTTTCACTATTCAATAAATAGATTCAAATCTATTTGAATCTAGAATCAAACTTTCTGTTTGATTCTAATAGAATCAATAGAATAGCACTAGTTCGTATGTGACGTCTTGCATATGGTTCTAGAATTCTAATCTATTGATTCTAGACCAGCTAGAATCAATAGTAGATAGACTAGCAAGAATCAATAAAACTTTTAATAGATTCAGCAGTGAAAGTTTGATTCTATTTCTATGAGTCATACGCATATTCTCATATGCAAGTCCATAACTCTGACCTAGTAAGCAAATCCACGAACACCGCTCCGTTTAATAAAACTTCAATAAAACTTTTAATAGATTCAGCAGTGAAAGTTTGATTCTAGCTAGTCTATCTACTATTTCTATGAGTCATATGCAAGACAATAATATCGTAGAAATAGACAATAATATCGGCCACTTCGCGTCTTTTCTAAAATGACGTCTTGCATATGCCTCATAGAAATAGTAGATAGACTATAGACTAGCTAGAATAGACAAATAAAACTCATAGAAATACTCATAGATACTAGATTCATAGCTGAAAAAAATTTATTTTTTTTTCTAATGACTTTAAAAGTCATTTATTAAACGGAGTCATATGCAAGACGTCATTTTAGAAAAGACGCGCAGTGGCCGATATTATTGTCTATTTATACCGATATTATATTCTTGCATATGACTCATAGAAATAGTAGATAGACTAGCCAGAATCAAACTTTCACTGCTGAATCTATTAAAAGTTTTATTGATTCTAGCTAGTCTATCTACTATTGATTCTAGCTGGTCTAGAATCAATAGTAAGTTTTAAAATCAATTAGAATACAAGAAAGTTTAATCAAACTCATAGAAATAAAATTTTATAAATCTTTGATTCTGGACATTTTCCTCTAGGCCTCTAGGTGGCCGATATTCAAATAGATTCAATAGATTCAGCAGTGAAAGTTTGATTCTAGATTCAAATAGATTTCTAAAATGACGTCTTGCATATGACTCATAGAAATAGTAGATAGACTAGCTAGAATCAAACTTTCACTGCTGAATCTATTAAAAGATTTAATAGATTCTAAAATGACGTCTTGCATATGACTCATAGAAAACTTATTATCTCTATCTATTCTATTCTATCTATCTACTCTAAGTATTCTTAGAAACTTATCAAACTTTCACTGCTGAATCTATTAAAAGTTTTGAATCTTTAAGAATTAAAAGTTTTGAATCTATTAAAACTTTTAATAGATTCAGCAGTGAAAGTTTGATTGTAGCTAGTCTATCTACTATTTCTATGAGTCATATGCAAGACGTCATTTTAGAAAAGACGCGCAGTGGATGAGCATTTCTATGAGTCATATGCAAGACAATAATATCGTAGAAATAGACAATAATATCGGCCTTCTTTCTTCAATCAAACAACCTTTCTTTCAATCATCAAACCTTTTTTCAATCATCTAACCTTTCTTAAATCGTTTAACCTTTCTTCGCTCGTCTAAATTATAAACCTAATTAAAACTCAGGTAAAACTAGACCATCAGCACAATGCTGTCATTGACTTTTTTATTGTCTTTTGAATATAAATAAACGACCTGAGCAAGAATAAATACTACAGTAACTGTAATAACTACTAAAATTATGAAAATATCTATATCCTTGCTCAGGTCAACTTGAACTGAAATAGGAGGACGTTTCACTTTGTCCTTTTCTAAGATGAAACAGCCTCCATTAAATTTTAGTGTGCGGTAAATTTCTGCTTTGCTACAAGGGGATAAGTTAAGGTAATTTTTAACCTTGGGAGATGTGTTATAGTCCATAACAAAATTATGTCGGCATTCTTTTTCCATCCGATTGTGGTCATGAGTAGACCCAAAAATGTGCAATATCTCGTGTTGCACCGTGTGTACATTCTCGAATATGCGAAGAAGATTTGTTTCGTCTTCTTTTTTGTATTGGTTCACCATTTCTCTGAGTTTGACTATACCCAAGGAATATGTACCACACAAACTATTTGTATATGCGATACCAAGTGTATCATCATTTTTGTCCTGATCAAAAAAATTGTTATAAGTAAGTAAAAGGCTTGCAGCGGCTTCGGACTTTGTTTCGAGACTTTCCTCTTTTACACATTCCTCGAGGAAGTCATCGATGTCATTAACTTTTGCACTGCATTTTTCTGTGTTAAACCTTTTAGAATCCTCAAAATGCAAATCGACTGCTTTCACTTGAAGCCGGATATTTTTGATAGGAGGGCTATTTCTAGAGACAAAAGTGATTTTTCTAATATTTTCATACGTTGGTAAAAATAAAAAAATAACATATGATACCAAATAGCTTGCGTCAATAGCGCTTTTAAACATCGAATTGTGTATTACTAGCTTTATCGGCGCAACTGTTCGACCAGGTTCAAATGGTTTTATTGATTTACTTCCTTTACCATAACTGGGGCTGCGAAACAAGTCTAGTTCTGTGGGCATTATTTTGCTGGTATATAAAATATAGCTGTCATTGGTGGCTTTTTCTAAGGTAAATTGTGGGCGATATCTATAAGGCTCTAAACTAATTATTTCCAAGTCATTAATCCGGAACATTCCTAGAATAATCGACTGATCCAAGAAAAAGAAGGCACTATTTTCGTTGTTTTTATGAGATATTCCTGTGCTAGCCGTGATGACTTTTCCTGAATACAGTTTTGTTTTGTCAAACTTTTCTAAATTGCTTTTGTTGCTGCTACACCCATCAGCATAGCAGTAATTTATTTGAAAGTCTGGTGATATTGCGTCAGCAGCTGACTGCAGCTCAATCGTAAAAGTACCATAATCTTGACCATCTATGTCAAGAAAAATATTAGTACTATTTAACTTTGGCCTTTTGTGAATATTTTCTAAAGACAGTATCTGAGGTGTTCTCATACGTAAGGCTATATCTCGTGGTTGTGACCTAGCTAAAGGTGACTCAAAACTAGAATCAGGAAAAGGGATGTCTTTTAGGCAGTTTTCTTCAATCGCATACAACCATTTTATTTGATCATTGTTCAGTTCTTTCTTTTCTTTGTACCAGGTGGTGCAAAAATCATTATCAGTTGCGGTCATTTTGCGTGGCTTCCCTGGCGTCCCGTAAAGATCCCAACTTGAGTCATTTCCATTTCTATAATAATGAAAATTGTAAAACAAAGCAGCATATGTCTCGTTCACATCAAACGTTATTGTAGATTTTTCTGCATCTTTTACCACAATATATTTGGAAAACGGATAAATTTCCGGGACCTTTTTAAATGTTTCCAAGACTCTTATCTTGTAATTTAGCGAAGAGTCTATATATTTATCTTGTTCTATTCCTTCAACCCTAAATAATTCATAGGTTCTTAGTTGCGAAGCTCTCTCTTTCTTTATGTCCTCACATAAAAGTTCGGTTGTACTTTTTTCACAATTCCCGTTGGACTTTTTCAGTATCAAAAAAAAAATAAAACAAGTTATTATATTTTTAATTAGCATAACTGAATTATATAATTCAACAAATTTGAACATATTTGAAACACTCTTGTTTCAGAATGCATGAACCGCGATAAAAATCCAAGCTTATTAGAAAATTGAATTGATTTTTTTTTTTTTTCGAATTACGTTAATCTATTGTCAAAATATATAAAAATATTTATGCAATTTCCAGTTCAACTAAATTACTGCTATGCTAATGGGTGTAGCAGCAACAAAAGCAATTTAGAAAAGTTTGACAAAACAAAACTGTATTCAGAAAAAGTTATCACGGCTAGCACAGGAACATCTCATAAAAACACCGAAAATAATGCCTTCTTTTTCTTGGATCAGTCGATTATTCTAGGAATGTTCCGGATTAATGACTCGGAAATCATTAGTTTAGAGCCTTATAGATATCGCCCACAATTTACCATAGAAAAAGCCACCAATGACAGCTATATTTTATATACCAGCAAAATAATGCCCACAGAACTAGACTTGTTTCGCAGCCCCAGAGATGGTAAAGGAAGTAAATCAATAAAACCATTTGACCCTGGTCGAACAGTTGCGCCGATAAAGCTAGTAATACACAATTCGATGTTTAAAAGCGCTATTGACGCAAGCTATTTAGTATCATATGTTATTTTTTTATTCTTACCAACGTACGAAACTATGAGAAAAATCACTTTTGCGCCTAGAATAAAAGGCTTGCAGCGGCTTCGGACTTTGTTTCGAGACTTTCCTCTTTTACACATTCCTCGAGGAAGTCATCGATGTCATTAAATTTTGCACTGCATTTTTCTGTGTTAAACCTTTTGGAATCCTCAAAATGCAAATCGACTTCTTTCACTTGAAGCCGGATATTTTTGATAGGAAGGCTATTTCTATGCGCAAAAGTGATTTTTTTCATAGTTTCGTACGTTGGTAAGAATAAAAAAATAACATATGATACCAAATACCTTGCGTCAATAGCGCTTTTAAACATCGAATTGTGTATTACTAGTTTTATCGGCGCAACTGTTCGACCAGGATCAAATGGTTTTATTGATTTACTTCCTTTACCATCTCTGGGGCTGCGAAACAAGTCTAGTTCTGTGGGCATTATTTTGCTGGTATATAAAATATAGCTGTCATTGGTGGCTTTTTCTAAGGTAAATTGTGGGCGATATCTATAAGGCTCTAAACTAATTATTTCCAAGTCATTAATCCGGAACATTCCTAGAATAATCGACTGATCCAAGAAAAAGAAGGCACTATTTTCGGTGTTTTTATGAGATATTCCTGTGCTAGCCGTGATGACTTTTCCTGAATACAGTTTTGTTTTGTCAAACTTTTCTAAATTGCTTTTGTTGCTGCTACACCCATCAGCATAGCAGTAATTTATTTGAAAGTCTGGTGATATTGCGTCAGCAGCTGACTGCAGCTCAATCGTAAAAGTACCATAATCTTGACCATCTATGTCAAGAAAAATATTAGTACTATTTGACTTTGGCCTTTTGTGAATATTTTCTAAAGACAGTATCTGAGGTGTTCTCATACGTAAGGCTATATCTCGTGGTTGTGACCTAGCTAAAGGTGACTCAAAACTAGAATCAGGAAAAGGGATGTCTTTTAGGCAGTTTTCTTCAATCGCATACAACCATTTCATTTGCTCATTGTTCAGTTCTTTCTTTTCTTTGTACCAGGTGGTGCAAAAATCATTATCAGTTGCGGTCATTTTGCGTGGCTTCCCTGGCGTCCCGTAAAGATCCCAACTTGAGTCATTTCCATTTCTATAATAATGAAAATTGTAAAACAAAGCAGCATATGTCTCGTTCACATCAAACGTTATTGTAGATTTTTCTGCATCTTTTACCACAATATATTTGGAAAACGGATAAATTTCCGGGACCTTTTTAAATGTTTCCAAGACTCTTATCTTGTAATTTAGCGAAGAGTCTATATATTTATCTTGTTCTATTCCTTCAACCTTAAATAATTCATAGGTTCTTAGTTGCAAAGCTCTCTCTTTCTTTATGTCCTCACATAAAAGTTCTGTTGTACTTTTTTCACAATTGCCGTTGGACTTTTTCAGTATCAAAAAAAAATTAAACAAGTTATTATATTTTTAATTAGCATAACTGAATTATATAATTCAACACATTTGAACATATTTGAACAACTCTTGTATCAGACTGCATGAACCGCGATAAAAATCCAAGCTTATTAGAAAATTGAATTGAATTTTTTTTTTTTCGAATTACGTTAATCTATTGTCAAAATATATAAAAATATTTATGCAATTTCCAGTTCAACTAAATTACTGCTATGCTAATGGGTGTAGCAGCAACAAAAGCAATTTAGAAAAGTTTGACAAAACAAAACTGTATTCAGAAAAAGTTATCACGGCTAGCACAGGAATATCTCATAAAAACACCGAAAATAATGCCTTCTTTTTCTTGGATCAGTCGATTATTCTAGGAATGTTCCAGATTAATGACTCGGAAATCATTAGTTTAGAGCCTTATAGACATCGCCCACAATTTACTTTGGAAAAAGCCACCAATGACAGCTATATTTTATACAGGAGCAAAATAATGCCCACAGAACTAATTAGTTGAATAGTAATTTAGTTGAAAGTCTGGTGATATTGTGTCAGCAGCTGACTGTCAGCTGACAATATTCTTACCAACGTACGAAACTATGAGAAAAATCACTTTTGCGCCTAGAAATAGCCTTCCTATCAAAAATATCCGGCTTCAAGTGAAAGAAGTCGATTTGCATTTTGAGGATTCCAAAAGGTTTAACACAGAAAAATGCAGTGCAAAATTTAATGATATCGATGACTTCCTCGAGGAATGTGTAAAAGAGGAAAGTCTCGAAACAAAGTCCGAAGCCGCTGCAAGCCTTGCATTTTCTTACCAAAACTTTTTTGATCAGGACAAAAATGATGATACACTTGGTATCGCATATACAAATAGTTTGTGTGGTAAACATTCCTTGGGTATAGTCAAACTCAGAGAAATTGTGAACCAATACAAAAAAGAAGACGAAACACACCTTCTTTGCATCTACGAGAACGTATCCTCTATATCCTTGCTCAGGTCAACTTGAACTGAAATAGGTGGACGTTTCACTTTGTCCGTTTCTAAGATGAAACAGTCTCCATTAGTTTTTAGTGTGCGGTAAATTTCTGCTTTGCTGCAAGGGGATAAGTTAAGGTAATTTTTAACCTTGGGAGATGTGTTATAGTCCATAACTAAATTATGTCGGCATTCTTTTTTCCATCCGATTGTGGTCATGAGTAGACCCAAAAATGTGCAATATCTCGTGTAACACTGTGTGTACGTTCTCGTAGATGCGAAGAAGGTGTGTTTCGTCTTAGCTAGTCTATCTACTATTTCTATGAGTTTTATTTGTCTATTCTAGCTAGTCTATCTACTATTTCTATGAGTCATTTGCAAGACGTCATTTTAGAAAAGACGCGCAGTGGCCGATATTATTGTCTATTTCTATTTCTACTCCGTTTAATAAATCTATCTACTCTTGTATGCAAGACCTTTCATTTCATTCATAATATAAATAGTAGATAGACTAGCTAGAATAGACAAATAAAACTCATAGAAATAGTATATAGACTAGCTAGAATCAAAATATTTTGCACAAGGACTTGCATATGACTCATAGAAATAGTAGATAGACTAGCTAGAATCAAACTTTCACTGCTGAATCTATTAAATCTATTTGAATATCGGCCACCTAGAGGCCTAGAGGAAAATATTTTGCACAAGGCCGCAAGCCTTCACTAGAAACAGTGAAAGTTTGATTCTAGCTAGTCTATCTACTATTTCTTTGAGTCATATGCAAGACGTCATTTTAGAAAAGACGCGCAGTGGCCGATATTATTGTCTATTTAATAGACAATAATATCTTGTATATCGGAATAGTAGATAGTTTGATTCTAGCTAGTCTATCTACTATTTCTATGAGTTTTATTTGTCTATTCTAGCTAGTCTATCTACTATTTCTATGAGTCATATGCAAGACGTCATTTTAGAAAAGACGCGCAGCGGCCGATATTATTGTCTATTTCTATTTCTACTCCGTTTAATAAATCTATCTACTCTTGTATGCAAGACCTTTCATTTCATTCATAACATAAATAGTAGATAGACTAGCTAGAATAGACAAATAAAACTCATAGAAATAGTAGATAGACTATTTAGAATCAAAATATTTTGCACAAGGACTTGCATATGACTCATAGAAATAGTAGATAGACTAGCTAGAATCAAACTTTCACTGCTGAATCTATTAAATCTATTTGAATATCGGCCACCTAGAGGCCTAGAGGAAAATATTTTGCACAAGGCCGCAAGCCTTCACTAGAAACAGTGAAAAATTGATTCTAGCTAGTCTATCTACTATTTCTATGAGTCATATGCAAGACGTCATTTTAGAAAAGACGCGCAGTGGCCGATATTATTGTCTATTTAATAGACAATAATATCTTGTATATCGGAATAGTAGATAGTTTGATTCTAGCTAGTCTATCTACTATTTCTATGAGTTTTATTTGTCTATTCTAGCTGGTCTATCTACTATTACTATGAGTCATATGCAAGACGTCATTTTAGAAAAGACGCGCAGCGGCCGATATTATTGTCTATTTCTATTTCTACTCCGTTTAATAAATCTATCTACTCTTGTATGCAAGACCTTTCATTTCATTCATAACATAAATAGTAGATAGACTAGCTAGAATAGACAAATAAAACTCATAGAAATAGTAGATAGACTATTTAGAATCAAAATATTTTGCACAAGGACTTGCATATGACTCATAGAAATAGTAGATAGACTAGCTAGAATCAAACTTTCACTGCTGAATCTATTAAATCTATTTGAATATCGGCCACCTAGAGGCCTAGAGGAAAATATTTTGCACAAGGCCGCAAGCCTTCACTAGAAACAGTGAAAGTTTGATTCTAGCTAGTCTATCTACTATTTCTATGAGTCTTTGTAGTAAAATATTGTAGTACTATTTCTATGAGTCATATGCAAGAATATAATATCGGTAGAAATAGACAATAATATTGGCCACTGCGCGTCTTTTCTAAAATGACGTCTTGCATATGACTCGTAGAAATAGTAGATAGACTAGCTAGAATCAAACTTTCACTGCTGAATCTATTAAAAGTTTTAATAGATTCAAAACTTTTAATTCTTAAAGATTCAAAACTTTTAATAGATTCAGCAGTGAAAGTTTGATAAGTTTCTAAGAATACTTAGAGTAGATAGATAGAATAGAATAGATAGAGATAATAAGTTTTCTATGAGTCATATGCAAGACGTCATTTTAGAATCTATTAAAACTTTTAATAGATTCACCAGTGAAAGTTTGATTCTAGCTAGTCTATCTACTATTTCTATGAGTCATATGCAAGACGTCATTTTAGAAATCTATTTGAATCTAGAATCAAACTTTCACTGCTGAATCTATTAAATCTATTTGAATATCGGCCACCTAGAGGCCTAGAGGAAAATGTCCAGAATCAAAGTTTTATAAAATTTTATTTCTATGAGTTTTATTAAACTTTCTTGTATTTTAATTGATTTTAAAAACTTACTATTGATTCTAGACCAGCTAAAATCAATAGTAGATAGACTAGCTAGAATCAATAAAGCTTTTAATAGATTCAGCAGTGAAAGTTTGATTCTAGCTAGTCTATCTACTATTTCTATGAGTCATATGCAAGAATATAATATCGGTAGAAATAGACAATAATATCGGCCAATGCGCGTCTTTTCTAAAATGACGTCTTGCATATGACTCCGTTTAATAAATGACTTTTAAAGTCATTAGAAAAAAAAATAAAATTTTTTCAGTTATGAATCTAGTAAGCAAGTGTCATATGCAAGATGTCATTTTAGAAAAGACGCGCAGTGGCCGATATTATTGTCTATTTAATAGACAATAATATCTTATACAATAAAATCAATTAGAATACAAGAAAGTTTGATTCTAGCTAGTCTATCTACTATTTCTATGAGTCTTTGTAGTAAAATATTGTAGTACTATTTCTATGAGTCATATGCAAGAATATAATATCGGTAGAAATAGACAATAATATCGGCCACTGCGCGGTTTTCTAAAATGACGTCTTGCATATGACTCATAGAAATAGTAGATAGACTAGCTAGAATCAAACTTTCACTGCTGAATCTATTAAAAGTTTTAATAGATTCAAAACTTTTAATTCTTAAAGATTCAAAACTTTTAATAGATTCAGCAGTGAAAGTTTGATAAGTTTCTAAGAATACTTAGAGTAGATAGATAGAATAGAATAGATAGAGATAATAAGTTTTCTATGAGTCATATGCAAGACGTCATTTTAGAATCTATTAGAACTTTTAATAGAATCAGCAGTGAAAGTTTGATTCTAGCTAGTCTATCTACTATTTCTATGAGTCATATGCAAGACGTCATTTTAGAAATCTATTTGAATCTAGAATCAAACTTTCACTGCTGAATCTATTAAATCTATTTGAATATCGGCCACCTAGAGGCCTAGAGGAAAATGTCCAGAAACAAAGTTTTATAAAATTTTATTTCTATGAGTTTTATTAAACTTTCTTGTATTCTAATTGATTTTAAAAACTTACTATTGATTCTAGACCAGCTAGAATCAATAGTAGATAGACTAGCTAGAATCAATAAAACTTTTAATAGATTCAGCAGTGAAAGTTTGATTCTAGCTAGTCTATCTACTATTTTTATGAGTCATATGCAAGAATATAATATCGGTAGAAATAGACAATAATATCGGCCACTGCGCGTCTTTTCTAAAATGACGTCTTGCATATGACTCCGTTTAATAAATGACTTTTAAAGTCATTAGAAAAAAAAAAATTTTCAGCTATGAATCTAGTAAGCAAGAGTCATATGCAAGACGTCATTTTAGAAAAGACGCGCAGTGGCCGATATTATTGTCTATTTAATAGACAATAATATCTTATACAATAAAATCAATTAGAATACAAGAAAGTTTGATTCTAGCTAGTCTATCTACTATTTCTATGAGTCTTTGTAGTAAAATATTGTAGTACTATTTCTATGAGTCATATGCAAGAATATAATATCGGTAGAAATAGACAATAATATTGGCCACTGCGCGTCTTTTCTAAAATGACGTCTTGCATATGACTCATAGAAATAGTAGATAGACTAGCTAGAATCAAACTTTCCACTGCTGAATGTATTAAAAGTTTTAATAGATTCAAAACTTTTAATTCTTAAAGATTCAAAACTTTTAATAGATTCAGCAGTGAAAGTTTGATAAGTTTCTAAGAATACTTAGAGTAGATAGATAGAATAGAATAGATAGAGATAATAAGTTTTCTATGAGTCATATGAGAGACATCATTTTAGAATCTATTAAAACTTTTAATAGATTCAGCAGTGAAAGTTTGATTCTAGCTAGTCTATCTACTATTTCTATGAGTCATATGCACGACGTCAGTTTAGAAATCTATTTGAATCTAGAATCAAACTTTCACTGCTGAATCTATTAAATCTCTTTGAATATCGGCCACCTAGAGGCCTAGAGGAAAATGTCCAGAATCAAAGTTTTATAAAATTTTATTTCTATGAGTTTTATTAAACTTTCTTGTATTCTAATTGATTTTAAAAACTTACTATTGATTCTAGACCAGCTAGAATCAATAGTAGATAGACTAGCTAGAATCAATAAAACTTTTAATAGATTCAGCAGTGAAAGTTTGATTCTAGCTAGTCTATCTACTATTTCTATGAGTCATATGCAAGAATATAATATCGGTAGAAATAGACAATAATATCGGCCACTGCGCGTCTTTTCTAAAATGACGTCTTGCATATGACTCCGTTTAATAAATGACTTTTAAAGTCATTAGAAAAAAAAATAAAAATTTTTCAGCTATGAATCTAGTAAGCAAGAGTCATATGCAAGACGTCATTTTAGAAAAGACGCGCAGTGGCCGATATTATTGTCTATTTAATAGACAATAATATCTTATACAATAAAATCAATTAGAATACAAGAAAATTTGATTCTAGCTAGTCTACCTACTATTTCTTATCAATTTCAACTATTTCTGTTCGTGGATTTGCTTATTAGGTCAGAGATCTATTCATCTAGATCTCTAGATGAGATCTAGTCTATCTACTATTTCTATGAGTCATATGCAAGACGTCATTTTAGAAAAGACGCGCAGTGGTCGATATTATTGTCTATTTCTACGATATTATTGTCTTGCATATAACTCATAGAAATAGTAGATAGACTAGCTAGAATCAAACTTTCACTGCTGAATCTATTAAAAGTTTTATTGAAGTTTTATTAAACGGGGCGGTGTTCGTGGATTTGCTTACTAGGTCAGAGTTATGGACTTGCATATGAGAATATGCGTATGACTCATAGAAATAGAATCAAACTTTCACTGTGAATCTATTAAAAGTTTTATTGATTCTTGCTAGTCTATCTGATATTGATTCTAGCTGGTCTAGAATCAATAGATTAGAATTCTAGAACCATATGCAAGACGTCACATACGAACTAGTGCTATTCTATTGATTCTATTAGAATCAAACAGAAAGTTTGATTCTAGATTCAAATAGATTTGAATCTATTTATTGAATAGTGAAAAAGTCTTTTCTAAAATGACGTCTTGCATATGACTCATAGAAATAGTAGATAGACTAGCTAGAATCAAAATATTTTGCACAAGGACTTGCATATGAGAATATGCGTATGACTCATAGAAATAGAATCAAACTTTCACTGCTGAATCTATTAAAAGTTTTATTGATTCTAGCTAGTCTATCTACTATTGATTCTAGCTGGTCTAGAATCAATAGTAAGTTTTTAAAATCAATTAGAATACAAGAAAGTTTGATTCTAGCTAGTCTATCTACTATTTCTATGAGTCATATGCAAGACGTCATTTTAGAAAAGACGCGCAGTGGCCGATATTATTGTCTATTTAATAGACAATAATATCTTATGCAATAAAATCAATTAGAATACAAGAAAGTTTGATTCTAGCTAGTCTATCTACTATTTCTTATCAATTTCTACTATT
>NW_027063370.1:0-37102 GCF_032884065.1 Artemia franciscana | reverse complement strand
TTTTCCTATTTCAAAAGTTTTAGTTTTCGGGGGTAATAGCTACGTCTGTGGAAAAAATGAAGATATTAGACTACTTTATGATTGCACATGGTAAAGAATGTGATTAAAGGCTCTTTTCCTATTTCAAAAGTTTTAGTTTTCGGGGTAATAGCTACGTCCGTGGAAAAAATGAAGATATTAGACTATTTTATGATTGCACATGGTAAAGAATGTGATTAAAGGCTCTTTTCCTATTTCAAAAGTTTTAGTTTTCGGGGGTAATAGCTATTGTGGAAAAATGAAGATATTAGACTATTTTATGATTGCACATGGTAAAGAATGTGATTAAAGGCTTTTTCCTATTTCAAAAGTTTTAGTTTTCGGGGTAATAGCTACGTCCGTGGAAAAAATGAAGATATTAGACTATTTTATGATTGCACATGGTAAAGAATGTGATTAAAGGCTCTTTTCCTATTTCAAAAGTTTTAGTTTTGGGGTAATAGCTACGTCCATGGAAAAATGAAGATATTAGACTATTTTATGATTGCACATGGTAAAGAATGTGATTAAAGGCTCTTTTCCTATTTCAAAAGTTTTAGTTTTGAGGGTAATAGCTATGTCTGTGGAAAAAATGAAGATATTAGACTATTTTATGATTGCATATGGTAAAGAATGTGATTAAAGGCTCTTTTCCTATTTCAAAAGTTTTAGTTTTCGGGGTAAAAGCTACGTCCGTGGAAAAAATGAAGACATTAGACTATTTTATGATTGCACATGGTAAAGAATGTGATTAAAGGCTCTTTTCCTATTTCAAAAGTTTTAGTTTTTGAGGGTAATAGCTATGTCTGTGGAAAAATGAAGATATTAGACTATTTTATGATTGCAATGGTAAAGAATGTGATTAAAGGCTCTTTTCCTATTTCAAAAGTTTTAGTTTTCGGGGGTAATAGCTACGTGGAAAAAATGAAGATATTAGACTATTTTATGATTGCACATGGTAAAGAATGTGATTAAAGGCTCTTTTCCTATTTCAAAAGTTTTAGTTTTCGGGGTTAATAGCTACGTCCGTGGAAAAAATGAGATATTAGACTATTTTATGATTGCACATGGTAAAGAATGTGATTAAAGGCTCTTTTCCTATTTCAAAAGTTTTAGTTTTCGGGGTAATAGCTTAATGTGGAAAATATGAAGATATTAGACTATTTTATGATTGTACATGGTAAAGAATGTGATTAAAGGCTGTTTTTCTATTTCAAAAGTTTTAGTTTTCGGGGTAATAGCTACGTCCATGGAAAAAATGAAGATATTAGACTATTTTATGATTGCACATTTTAAAGAATGTGATTAAAGGCTCTTTTCCTATTTCAAAAGTTTTAGTTTTCGGGGGTAATAGCTACGTCCTTGGAAAAAATGAAGATATTAGACTATTTTATGATTGCACATGGTAAAGAATGTGATTAAAGGCTCTTTTCCTATTTCAAAAGTTTTAGTTTTCGGGGTAATAGCTACGTCCTTGGAAAAAATGAAGATATTAGACTATTTTATGATTGCACATGGTAAAGAATGTGATTAAAGGCTCTTTTCCTATTTCAAAAGTTTTAGTTTTCGGGGGTAATAGCTACGTCCGTGGAAAAAATGAATATTAGACTATTTTATGATTGCACATGGTAAAGAATGTGATTAAAGGCTCTTTTCCTATTTCAAAAGTTTTAGTTTTCGGGGGTAATAGCTACGTCCGTGGAAAAAATGAAGATATTAGACTATTTTATGATTGCACATGGTAAAGAATGTGATTAAAGGCTCTTTTCCTATTTCAAAAGTTTTAGTTTTCGGGGTAATAGCTACGTCCGTGGAAAAATGAAGATATTAGACTATTTTATGATTGCACATGGTAAAGAATGTGATTAAAGGCTCTTTTCCTATTTCAAAAGTTTTAGTTTTGGGGTAATAGCTACGTGGAAAAAATGAAGATATTAGACTATTTTATGATTGCACATGGTAAAGAATGTGATTAAAGGCTCTTTTCCTATTTCAAAAGTTTTAGTTTTCGGGGGTAATAGCTACGTCCGTGGAAAAAATGAAGATATTAGACTATTTTATGATTGCACATGGTAAAGAATGTGATTAAAGGCTCTTTTCCTATTTCAAAAGTTTTAGTTTTCGGGGGTAATAGCTACGTGTGGAAAAATGAAGATATTAGACTATTTTATGATTGCACAGGTAAAGAATGTGATTAAAGGCTCTTTTCCTATTTCAAAAGTTTTAGTTTTCGGGAGGGTAATAGCTTACGTCCGTGGAAAAAATGAAGATATTAGACTATTTTATGATTGCACATGGTAAAGAATGTGATTAAAGGCTCTTTTCCTATTTCAAAAGTTTTAGTTTTCGGGGTAATAGCTACGTCCATGGAAAAAATGAAGATATTAGACTATTTTATGATTGCACATGGTAAAGAATGTGATTAAAGGCTCTTTTCCTATTTCAAAAGTTTTAGTTTTGGGGTAATAGCTATTTGTGGAAAAAATGAAGATATTAGACTATTTTATGATTGCACATGGTAAAGAATGTGATTAAAGGCTCTTTTCCTATTTCAAAAGTTTTAGTTTTCGGGGGTAATAGCTACGTCCGTGGAAAAAATGAAGATATTAGACTATTTTATGATTGCACATGGTAAAGAATGTGATTAAAGGCTCTTTTCCTATTTCAAAAGTTTTAATTTTTGGGGTAATAGCTACGTCTGTGGAAAAATGAAGATATTAGACTATTTTATGATTGCACATGGTAAAGAATGTGATTAAAGGCTCTTTTCCTATTTCAAAAGTTTTAGTTTTCGGGGGTAATAGCTACGTCGTGGAAAAAATGAAGATATTAGACTATTTTATGATTGCACATGGTAAAGAATGTGATTAAAGGCTCTTTTCCTATTTCAAAAGTTTTAGTTTTCGGGGTAATAGCTACGTCCTTTGGAAAAAATGAGATATTAGACTATTTTATGATTGCACATGGTAAAGAATGTGATTAAAGGCTCTTTTCCTATTTCAAAAGTTTTAGTTTTCGGGGTAATAGCTACGTCTGGAAAAAATGAAGATATTAGACTATTTTATGATTGACATGGTAAAGAATGTGATTAAAGGCTTTTTCCTATTTCAAAAGTTTTAGTTTTCGGGGGTAATAGCTACGTCCTTGGAAAAAATGAAGATATTAGACTATTTTATGATTGCACATTAAAGAATGTGATTAAAGGCTCTTTTCCTATTTCAAAAGTTTTAGTTTTCGGGGGTAATAGCTACGTTCGTCGGAAAAATAAGATATTAGACTATTTTATGATTGCACATGGTAAAGAATGTGATTAAAGGATCTTTTCCTATTTCAAAAGTCTTAGTTTTCGGGGGTAATAGCTACGTCTTGGAAAAAATGAAGATATTAGACTATTTTATGATTGCAAATGGTAAAGAATGTGATTATAGGCTCTTTTCCTATTTCAAAAGTTTTAGTTTTCGGGGGTAATAGCTACGTCCGTGGAAAAAATGAAGATATTAGACTATTTTATGATTGCACTTGGTAAAGAATGTGATTAAAGGCTCTTTTCCTTTTAGTTTTAGTTTTCAGGGTAATAGCTTGTCGTGGAAAAAATGAAGATATTAGACTATTTTATGATTGCACACGGTAAAGAATGTGATTAAAACTTTTCCTATTTCAAAAGTTTTAGTTTTCGGGGTAATAGCTACGTCCATGGAAAAAATGAAGATATTAGACTATTTTTTGATTGGACATGGTAAAGAATGTGATTAAAGGCTCTTTTCCTATTTCAAAAGTTTTAGTTTTTGAGGGTAATAGCTATGTCTGTGGAAAAAATAAAAATATTAGACTATTTTATGATTGCGCATATTAAAGAATGTGATTAAAGGCTCTTTTCCTATTTCAAAAGTTTTAGTTTTCGGGGGTAATAGCTACGTCCGTGGAAAAAATGAAGATATTAGACTATTTTATGATTGCACATGGTGAAGAATGTGATTAAAGGCTCTTTTCCTATTTCAAAAGTTTTAGTTTTTGAGGGTAATAGCTATGTCTGTGGAGAAAAGGAAGATATTAGACTATTTTATGATTGCACAAGGTAAAGAATGTGATTAAAGGCTCTTTTCCTATTTCAAAAGTTTTAGTTTTCGGGGGTAATAGCTTCACCCGTGGAAAAAATGAAGATATTAAACTATTTCATGATTGCACATGGTAAAGAATGTGATTAAAGGCTCTTTTTCTATTTCAAAAGTTTTAGTTTTCGGGGTTAATAGCTACGTCCGTGGAAAAAATGAGGATATTAGACTATTTTATGATTGCACATGGTAAAGAATGTGATTAAAGGCTCTTTTTCTATTTCAAAAGTTTAGTTTTCGGGGGTAATAGCTTATTTGTGGAAAATATGAAGATATTAGACTATTTTATGATTGTACATGGTAAAGAATGTGATTAAAGGCTGTTTTTCTATTTCAAAAGTTTTAGTTTTCGGGGGTAATAGCTACGTCCATGGAAAAAATGAAGATATTAGACTATTTTATGATTGCACATTTTAAAGAATGTGATTAAAGGCTCTTTTCCTATTTCAAAAGTTTTAGTTTTTGGGGGTAATAGCAACGTCCTTGGAAAAATGAAATATTAGACTATTTTATGATTGCACATGGTGAAGAATGTGATTAAAGGCTCTTTTCCAATTTCAAAACTTTTAGTTTTTGGGGGTAATAGCTACGTCTGTTGAAAAAATGAAGATATTAGACTATTTTATGATTGCATATGGTAAAGAATGTGATTAAAGGCTTTTTCCTATTTCAAAAGTTTTAGTTTTCGGGGGTAATAGCTACGTATTTGGAAAAAAATGACGATATTAGACTATTTTATGATTGCACATGGTAAAGAATGTGATTAAAGGCTCTTTTCCTATTTCAAAAGTTTTAGTTTTGGGGGTAATAGCTACGTCTGTGGAAAAAATGAAGATATTAGACTATTTTATGATTGCATATGGTAAAGAATGTGATTAAAGGCTTTTTCCTATTTCAAAAGTTTTAGTTTTCGGGGGTAATAGCTACGTATTTAGAAAAAATGAAGATATTAGACTATTTTATGATTGCACATGGTAAAGAATGTGATTAAAGGCTCTTTTCCTATTTCAAAAGTTTTAGTTTTCGGGGTAATAGCTACGTCCGTGGAAAAAATGAAGATATTAGACTATTTTATGATTGCACATGGTAAAGAATGTGATTAAAGGCTCTTTTCCTATTTCAAAAGTTTTAGTTTTCGGGGGTAATAGCTACGTCTGTGGAAAAATGAAGATATTAGACTATTTTATGATTGCACATGGTAAAGAATGTGATTAAAGGCTCTTTTCCTATTTCAAAAGTTTTAGTTTTCGGGGGTAATAGCTACGTCCATGGAAAAAATGAAGATATTAGACTATTTTATGATTGCACATGGTAAAGAATGTGATTAAAGGCTCTTTTCCTATTTCAAAAGTTTTAGTTTTCGAGGGTAATAGCTATGTCGTGGAAAAAATGAAGATATTAGACTATTTTATGATTGCACATGGTAAAGAATGTGATTAAAGGCTCTTTTCCTATTTCAAAAGTTTTAGTTTTCGGGGTAATAGCTACGTCCATGGAAAAAATGAAGATATTAGACTATTTTATGATTGACATGGTAAAGAATGTGATTAAAGGCTCTTTTCCTATTTCAAAAGTTTTAGTTTTGAGGGTAATAGCTATGTCTGTGGAAAAAATGAAGATATTAGACTATTTTATGATTGCGCATATTAAAGAATGTGATTAAAGGCTCTTTTTCTATTTCAAAAGTTTTAGTTTTCGGGGGTAATAGCTACGTCCGTGGAAAAAATGAAGATATTAGACTATTTTATGATTGCACATGGTAAAGAATGTGATTAAAGGCTCTTTTCCTATTTCAAAAGTTTTAGTTTTTGAGGGTAATAGCTATGTCTGTAGAGAAAATGAAGATATTAGACTATTTTATGATTGCACAAGGTAAAGAATGTGATTAAAGGCTCTTTTCCTATTTCAAAAGTTTTAGTTTTCGGGGGTAATAGCTTACCCGTGGAAAAAATGAAGATATTAGACTTTTATGATTGCACATGGTAAAGAATGTGATTAAAGGCTCTTTTTCTATTTCAAAAGTTTTAGTTTTCGGGGTAATAGCTACGTCCGTGGAAAAAATGAGGATATTAGACTATTTTATGATTGCACATGGTAAAGAATGTGATTAAAGGCTCTTTTCCTATTTCAAAAGTTTTAGTTTTCGGGGGTAATAGCTACGTTGTGGAAAATATGAAGATATTAGACTATTTTATGATTGTACATGGTAAAGAATGTGATTAAAGGCTTTTTCTATTTCAAAAGTTTTAGTTTTCGGGGGTAATAGCTACGTCCATGGAAAAAATGAAGATATTAGACTATTTTATGATTGCACATTAAAGAATGTGATTAAAGGCTCTTTTCCTATTTCAAAAGTTTTAGTTTTGGGGTAATAGCTACGTCCTTGGAAAAAATGAAATATTAGACTATTTTATGATTGCACATGGTAAAGAATGTGATTAAAGGCTCTTTTCCAATTTCAAAACTTTTAGTTTTTGGGGGTAATAGCTACGTATTTGGAAAAAATGAAGATATTAGACTATTTTATGATTGCACATGGTAAAGAATGTGATTAAAGGCTCTTTTCCTATTTCAAAAGTTTTAGTTTTCGGGGTAATAGCTACGTCCGTGGAAAAAATGAGATATTAGACTATTTTATGATTGCACATGGTAAAGAATGTGATTAAAGGCTCTTTTCCTATTTCAAATGTTTTAGTTTTCGGGGGTAATAGCTAGTTGTGGAAAATATGAAGATATTAGACTATTTTATGATTGTACATGGTAAAGAATGTGATTAAAGGCTCTTTTCCTATTTCAAAAGTTTTAGTTTTCGGGGGTAATAGCTACGTCCTATGGAAAAAATGAAGATATTAGACTATTTTTTGATTGGACATGGTAAAGAATGTGATTAAAGGCTCTTTTCCTATTTCAAAAGTTTTAGTTTTTGAGGGTAATAGCTATGTCTGTGGAAAAAATAAAAATATTAGACTATTTTATGATTGCGCATATTAAAGAATGTGATTAAAGGCTCTTTTCCTATTTCAAAAGTTTTAGTTTTCGGGGGTAATAGCTACGTCCGTGGAAAAAATGAAGATATTAGACTATTTTATGATTGCACATGGTGAAGAATGTGATTAAAGGCTCTTTTCCTATTTCAAAAGTTTTAGTTTTTGAGGGTAATAGCTATGTCTGTGGAGAAAAGGAAGATATTAGACTATTTTATGATTGCGCAAGGTAAAGAATGTGATTAAAGGTTCTTTTCCTATTTCAAAAGTTTTAGTTTTCGGGGGTAATAGCTTCACCCGTGGAAAAAATGAAGATATTAAACTATTTCATGATTGCACATGGTAAAGAATGTGATTAAAGGCTCTTTTTCTATTTCAAAAGTTTTAGTTTTCGGGGTTAATAGCTACGTCCGTGGAAAAAATGAGGATATTAGACTATTTTATGATTGCACATGGTAAAGAATGTGATTAAAGGCTCTTTTTCTATTTCAAAAGTTTAGTTTTCGGGGGTAATAGCTTATTTGTGGAAAATATGAAGATATTAGACTATTTTATGATTGTACATGGTAAAGAATGTGATTAAAGGCTGTTTTTCTATTTCAAAAGTTTTAGTTTTCGGGGGTAATAGCTACGTCCATGGAAAAAATGAAGATATTAGACTATTTTATGATTGCACATTTTAAAGAATGTGATTAAAGGCTCTTTTCCTATTTCAAAAGTTTTAGTTTTTGGGGGTAATAGCAACGTCCTTGGAAAAAATGAAATATTAGACTATTTTATGATTGCACATGGTGAAGAATGTGATTAAAGGCTCTTTTCCAATTTCAAAACTTTTAGTTTTTGGGGGTAATAGCTACGTCTGTTGAAAAAATGAAGATATTAGACTATTTTATGATTGCATATGGTAAAGAATGTGATTAAAGGCTTTTTCCTATTTCAAAAGTTTTAGTTTTCGGGGTAATAGCTACGTTGGAAAAAAATGACGATATTAGACTATTTTATGATTGCACATGGTAAAGAATGTGATTAAAGGCTCTTTTCCTATTTCAAAAGTTTTAGTTTTGGGGGTAATAGCTACGTCTGTGGAAAAAATGAAGATATTAGACTATTTTATGATTGCACATGGTAAAGAATGTGATTAAAGGCTTTTTCTATTTCAAAAGTTTTAGTTTTCGGGGGTAATAGCTACGTATTTGGAAAAAATGAAGATATTAGACTATTTTATGATTGCACATGGTAAAGAATGTGATTAAAGGCTCTTTTCCTATTTCAAAGTTTTAGTTTTCGGGGTAATAGCTACGTCCGTGGAAAAAATGAAGATATTAGACTATTTTATGATTGCAAATGGTAAAGAATGTGATTAAAGGCTCTTTTCCTATTTCAAAAGTTTTAGTTTTCGGGGGTAATAGCTACGTGTGGAAAAATGAAGATATTAGACTATTTTATGATTGTACATGGTAAAGAATGTGATTAAAGGCTCTTTTCCTATTTCAAAAGTTTTAGTTTTCGGGGTAATAGCTACGTCCATGGAAAAAATGAAGATATTAGACTATTTTATGATTGCACATTTAAAGAATGTGATTAAAGGCTCTTTTCCTATTTCAAAAGTTTTAGTTTTCGGGGGTAATAGCTATGTCGTGGAAAAAATGAAGATATTAGACTATTTTATGATTGCACGGTAAAGAATGTGATTAAAGGCTCTTTTCCTATTTCAAAAGTTTTATTTTCGGGGTAATAGCTACGTCCATGGAAAAAATGAAGATATTAGACTATTTTTATGATTGGACATGGTAAAGAATGTGATTAAAGGCTCTTTTCCTATTTCAAAAGTTTTAGTTTTGAGGGTAATAGCTATGTCTGTGGAAAAAATGAAAATATTAGACTATTTTATGATTGCGCATATTAAAGAATGTGATTAAAGGCTCTTTTCCTATTTCAAAAGTTTTAGTTTTCGGGGGTAATAGCTACGTCCGTGGAAAAAATGAAGATATTAGACTATTTTATGATTGCACATGGTAAAGAATGTGATTAAAGGCTCTTTTCCTATTTCAAAAGTTTTAGTTTTTGGGGTAATAGCTATGTCTGTGGAAAAATGAAGATATTAGACTATTTTATGATTGCACAAGGTAAAGAATGTGATTAAAGGCTCTTTTCCTATTTCAAAAGTTTTAGTTTTCGGGGGTAATAGCTTCACCCGTGGAAAAAATGAAGATATTAGACTATTTTATGATTGCACATGGTAAAGAATGTGATTAAAGGCTCTTTTCTATTTCAAAAGTTTTAGTTTTCGGGGTAATAGCTACGTCCGTGGAAAAAATGAGATATTAGACTATTTTATGATTGCACATGGTAAAGAATGTGATTAAAGGCTCTTTTCTATTTCAAAAGTTTTAGTTTTCGGGGGTAATAGCTACGTTTGTGGAAAATATGAAGATATTAGACTATTTTATGATTGCACATGGTAAAGAATGTGATTAAAGGCTGTTTTTCTATTTCAAAAGTTTTAGTTTTCGGGGGTAATAGCTACGTCCATGGAAAAAATGAAGATATTAGACTATTTTATGATTGCACATGGTAAAGAATGTGATTAAAGGCTCTTTTCCTATTTCAAAAGTTTTAGTTTTGGGGTAATAGCTACGTCCTTGGAAAAAATGAAGATATTAGACTATTTTATGATTGCACATGGTAAAGAATGTGATTAAAGGCTCTTTTCCTATTTCAAAAGTTTTAGTTTTGGGGGTAATAGCTACGTATTTGGAAAAAAATGAAGATATTAGACTATTTTATGATTGCACATGGTAAAGAATGTGATTAAAGGCTCTTTTCCTATTTCAAAAGTTTTAGTTTTCGGGGTAATAGCTACGTCCGTGGAAAAAATGAAGATATTAGACTATTTTATGATTGCACATGGTAAAGAATGTGATTAAAGGCTCTTTTCCTATTTCAAAAGTTTTAGTTTTCGGGGGTAATAGCTAGTCTGTGGAAAAAATGAAGATATTAGACTATTTTATGATTGCATGGTAAAGAATGTGATTAAAGGCTTTTTCCTATTTCAAAAGTTTTAGTTTTCGGGGGTAATAGCTACGTCCGTGGAAAAAATGAAGATATTAGACTATTTTATGATTGCACATGGTAAAGAATGTGATTAAAGGCTCTTTTCCTATTTCAAAAGTTTTAGTTTTCGAGGGTAATAGCTATGTCTTGGAAAATGAAGATATTAGACTATTTTATGATTGCAAACGGTAAAGAATGTGATTAAAGGCTCTTTTCCTATTTCAAAAGTTTTATTTTCGGGGTAATAGCTACGTCCGTGGAAAAAATGAAGATATTAGACTATTTTATGATTGACATGGTAAAGAATGTGATTAAAGGCTCTTTTCCTATTTCAAAAGTTTTAGTTTTCGGGGGTAATAGCTATGTCTGTGGAAAAAATGAAATATTAGACTATTTTATGATTGTGCACATGGTAAAGAATGTGATTAAAGGCTCTTTTCCTATTTCAAAAGTTTTAGTTTTCGGGGGTAATAGCTACGTCCGTGGAAAAAATGAAGATATTAGACTATTTTATGATTGCACATGGTAAAGAATGTGATTAAAGGCTCTTTTCCTATTTCAAAAGTTTTAGTTTTTGGGGTAATAGCTACGTCCTGTGGAAAAAATGAAGATATTAGACTATTTTATGATTGCACATGGTAAAGAATGTGATTAAAGGCTCTTTTCCTATTTCAAAAGTTTTAGTTTTCGGGGTAATAGCTACGTCCGTGGAAAAAATGAAGATATTAGACTATTTTATGATTGCACATGGTAAAGAATGTGATTAAAGGCTCTTTTTCCTATTTCAAAAGTTTTAGTTTTCGGGGGTAATAGCTTACGTTTGTGGAAAAAATGAAGATATTAGACTATTTTATGATTGCACATGGTAAAGAATGTGATTAAAGGCTTTTTCCTATTTCAAAAGTTTTAGTTTTCGGGGGTAATAGCTACGTCCATGGAAAAAATGAAGATATTAGACTATTTTATGATTGCACATGGTAAAGAATGTGATTAAAGGCTCTTTTCCTATTTCAAAAGTTTTAGTTTTGGGGTAATAGCTACGTCCTTGGAAAAAATGAAGATATTAGACTATTTTATGATTGCACATGGTAAAGAATGTGATTAAAGGCTCTTTTCCTATTTCAAAAGTTTTAGTTTTGGGGGTAATAGCTACGTATTTAGAAAAAAATGACGATATTAGACTATTTTATGATTGCACATGGTAAAGAATGTGATTAAAGGCTCTTTTCCTATTTCCAAAGTTTTAGTTTTCGGGGTTAATAGCTACGTCCGTGGAAAAAATGAGGATATTAGACTATTTTATGATTGCACATGGTAAAGAATGTGATTAAAGGCTCTTTTTCTATTTCAAAGTTTTAGTTTTCGGGGGTAATAGCTTAGTCCGTGGAAAATATGAAGATATTAGACTATTTTATGATTGTACATGGTAAAGAATGTGATTAAAGGCTGTTTTTCTATTTCAAAAGTTTTAGTTTTCGGGGGTAATAGCTACGTCCATGGAAAAAATGAAGATATTAGACTATTTTATGATTGCACATTAAAGAATGTGATTAAAGGCTCTTTTCCTATTTCAAAAGTTTTAGTTTTCGAGTGTAATAGCTATGTCTTTGGAATTAATGAAGATATTAGACTATTTTATGATAGCAAACGGTAAAGAATGTGATTAAAGGATCTTTTCCTATTTCAAAAGTTTTAATTTTCGGGGTAATAGCTACGTCCATGGAAAAAATGAAGATATTAGACTATTTTTTGATTGGACATGGTAAAGAATGTGATTAAAGGCTCTTTTCCTATTTCAAAAGTTTTAGATTTTGAGGGTAATAGCTATGTCTGTGGAAAAAATGAAAATATTAGACTATTTTATGATTGCGCATATGGTAAAGAATGTGATTAAAGGCTCTTTTCCTATTTCAAAAGTTTTAGTTTTCGGGGGTAATAGCTACGTCCGTGGAAAAAATGAAGATATTAGACTATTTTATGATTGCACATGGTGAAGAATGTGATTAAAGGCTCTTTTCCTATTTCAAAAGTTTTAGTTTTTGAGGGTAATAGCTATGTCTGTGGAGAAAAGGAAGATATTAGACTATTTTATGATTGCACAAGGTAAAGAATGTGATTAAATGCTCTTTTTCTATTTCAAAAGTTTTTGTTTCGGGGTAATAGCTACGTCCGTGGAAAAAATGAAGATATTAGACTATTTTATGATTGCACATGGTAAAGAATGTGATTAAAGGTCTTTTTCTATTTCAAAAGTTTAGTTTTCGGGGGTAATAGCTAGTTTGTGGAAAAATGAAGCTATTAGACTATTTTATGATTGTACATGGTAAAGAATGTGATTAAAGGCTGTTTTTCTATTTCAAAAGTTTTAGTTTTCGGGGGTAATAGCTACGTCCATGGAAAAAATGAAGATATTAGACTATTTTATGATTGCACATGGTAAAGAATGTGATTAAAGGCTCTTTTCCTATTTCAAAAGTTTTAGTTTTGGGGTAATAGCTACGTCCTTGGAAAAAATGAAGATATTAGACTATTTTATGATTGTATATGGTAAAATATGGGATTAAAGGCTATTTTCCTATTTCAAAAGTTTTAGTTTTTGGGGGTAATAGCTACGTCTGTTGGAAAAAATGAAGATATTAGACTATTTTATGATTGCACATGGTAAAGAATGTGATTAAAGGCTCTTTTCCCATTTCAAAAGTTTTAGTTTTCGGGGGTAATAGCTACGTATTTAGAAAAAAATGACGATATTAGACTATTTTATGATTGCACATGGTAAAGAATGTGATTAAAGGCTCTTTTCCTATTTCAAAAGTTTTTGTTTTCAGGGCTAATAGCTACGTCCTTGGAAAAAATGAAGATATTAGACTATTTTATGATTGCACATGGTAAAGAATGTGATTAAAGGCTCTTTTTCTATTTCAAAAGTTTTAGTTTTCGGGGGTAATAGCTACGTCCGTGGAAAAAAATGAAGATATTAGACTATTTTATGATTGCACATGGTAAAGAATGTGATTAAAAAAAAGTTTTAGTTTTCGAGGGTAATAGCTATGTCTGTGGAAAAAATGAAGATATTAGACTATTTTATGATTGTACATGGTAAAGAATGTGATTAAAGGCTCTTTTCCTATTTAATAAGTTTTAGTTTTCGGGGGTAATAGCTACGACCTTGGAAAAAAAATGAAAATATTAGACTATTTTATGATTGCACATGGTAAAGAATGTGATTAAAGGCTCTTTTCCTATTTCAAAAGTTTTAGTTTTCGGGAGTAATAGCTACGTCCGTGGAAAAAATGAAGATAATAGACTATTTTATGATTGCACATGGTAAAGAATGTGATTAAAGGCTCTTTTCCTATTTCAAAAGTTTTAGTTTTCGGGGGTAATAGCTACGACCTTGGAAAAAATGAAAATATTAGACTATTTTATGATTGCACATGGTAAAGAATGTGATTAAAGGCTCTTTTCCTATTTCAAAAGTTTTAGTTTTCGGGGTAATAGCTACGTCCGTGGAAAAAATGAAGATATTAGACTATTTTATGATTACACATGGTAAAGAATGTGATTAAAGGCTCTTTTCCTATTTCAAAAGTTTTAGTTTTCGGGGGTAATAGCTTCATCTGTGGAAAAAATGAAGATATTAGACTATTTTATGATTGCACATGGTAAAGAATGTGATTAAAGGCTCTTTTCCTATTTCAAAATTTTAGTTTTCGGGGTAATAGCTTTGTCTGTGGGAAAACTGAAGATATTAGACAAATTTATGATTGCATATGGTAAAGAATGTGATTAAAGGCTCTTTTTCTATTTCATAAGTTTTAGTTTTCAGGGGTAATAGCTTCGTCTGTGGAAAAAATGAAGATATTAGACTATTTATGATTGCATATGGTAAAGAATGTGATTAAAGGCTCTTTTCCTATTTCAAAAGTTATAGTTTTGGGGGTAATAGCTACGTCCTTGGAAAAAAATGAAGATATTAGACTATTTTATGATTGCACATGGTAAAGAATGTGATTAAAGGCTCTTTTCCTATTTCAAAAGTTTTAGTTTTCGGGGGTAATAGCTACGTCCTTGGAAAAAAATGAAGATATTAGACTATTTTATGATTGCATATGGTAAAGAATGTGATTAAAGGCTCTTTTTCTATTTCAAAAGTTTTAGTTTTCGGGGGTAATAGCTACGTCCGTGGAAAAAATGAAGATATTAGACTATTTTATGATTGCACATGGTAAAGAATGTGATTAAAGGCTCTTTTCCTATTTCAAAAGTTTTAGTTTTCGGGGTTAATAGCTACGTCTGTGGAAAAAATGAGGATATTAGACTATTTTATGATTGCACATGGTAAAGAATGTGATTAAAGGCTCTTTTCCTATTTCAAAAGTTTTAGTTTTCGGGGGTAATAGCTACGTCCGTGGAAAAAAGAAGATATTAAACTATTTTATGATTGCAAATGGTAAAGAATGTGATTAAAGGCTCTTTTCCTATTTCAAAAGTTTTAGTTTTCGAGGGTAATAGCTACGTCTGTGGAAAAAATGAAGATATTAGACTATTTTATGATTGCACATGGTAAATAATGTGATTAAAGGCTCTTTTCCTATTTCAAAAGTTTTAGTTTTCGGGGGTAATAGCTTCGTCCGTGGAAAAAATGAAGATATTAGACTATTTTATGATTGCACATGGTAAAGAATGTGATTAAAGGCTCTTTTCCTATTTCAAAAGTTTTAGTTTTAGGGGGTAATAGCTACGTCCTTGGAAAAAATGAAGATATTAGACTATTTTATGATTGCACATGGTAAAGAATGTGATTAAAGGCTCTTTTCCTATTTCAAAAGTTTTAGTTTTTGGGGTAATAGCTACGTCCTTGGAAAAAAATGAAGATATTAGACTATTTTATGATTGTACATGGTAAAGAATGTGATTAAAGGCTCTTTTCCTATTTCAAAGTTTTAGTTTTCGGGGGTAATAGCTTCGTCCGTGGAAAAAATGAAGATATTAGACTATTTTATGATTGTACATGGTAAAGAATGTGATTAAAGGCTCTTTTCCTATTTAATAAGTTTTAGTTTTCGGGGGTAATAGCTACGACCTTGGAAAAAAAATGAAGATATTAGACTATTTTATGATTGCACATGGTAAAGAATGTGATTAAAGGCTCTTTTCCTATTTCAAAAGTTTTAGTTTTCGGGGGTAATAGCTACGTCCGTGGAAAAAATGAAGATATTAGACTATTTTATGATTACACATGGTAAAGAATGTGATTAAAGGCTCTTTTCCCATTTCAAAAATTTCATTTTTCGGGGGTAATAGCTTCGTCTGTGGAAAAATGAAGATATTAGACTATTTTATGATTGCACATGGTAAAGAATGTGATTAAAGGCTCTTTTCCTATTTCAAAATTTCTAGTTTTCGAGGGTAATAGCTTTGTCTGTGGGAAAACTGAAGATATTAAACAAATTTATGATTGCATATGGTAAAGAATGTGATTAAAGGCTCTTTTTCTATTTCATAAGTTTTAGTTTTCAGGGGTAATAGCTTCGTCTGTGGAAAAAATGAAGATATTAAACTATTTCATGATTGCACATGGTAAAGAATGTGATTAAAGGCTCTTTTCCTATTTCAAAAGTTTTAGTTTTCGGGGGTAATAGCTACGTCCTTGGAAAAAAATGAAGATATTAGACTATTTTATGATTGCACATGGTAAAGAATGTGATTAAAGGCTCTTTTCCTATTTCAAAAGTTTTAGTTTTCGGGGGTAATAGCTACGTCCTTGGAAAAAAATGAAGATATTAGACTATTTTATGATTGCACATGGTAAAGAATGTGATTAAAGGCTTTTTTCTATTTCAAAAGTTTTAGTTTTCGGGGGTAATAGCTACGTCCGTGGAAAAAATGAAGATATTAGACTATTTTATGATTGCACATGGTAAAGAATGTGATTAAAGGCTCTTTTCCTATTTCAAAAGTTTTAGTTTTCGGGGTAATAGCTACGTCTGTGGAAAAAATGAAGATATTAGACTATTTTATGATTGCACATGGTAAAGAATGTGATTAAAGGCTCTTTTCCTATTTCAAAAGTTTTAGTTTTCGGGGGTAATAGCTACGTCCGTGGAAAAAATGAAGATATTAAACTATTTTATGATTGCACATGGTAAAGAATGTGATTAAAGGCTCTTTTCCTATTTCAAAAGTTTTAGTTTTCGGGGTAATAGCTATGTCTGTGGAAAAAATGAAGATATTAAACTATTTTATGATTGCATAAGGTAAAGAATGTGATTAAAGGCTCTTTTCCTATTTCAAAAGTTTTAGTTTTCGGGGGTAATAGCTTCGTCCGTGGAAAAAATGAAGATATTAAACTATTTCATGATTGCACATGGTAAAGAATATGATTAAAGGCTCTTTTCCTATTTCAAAAGTTTAGTTTTAGGGGGTAATAGCTACGTCCTTGGAAAAAATGAAGATATTAGACTATTTTATGATTGCACATGGTAAATAATGTGATTAAAGGCTCTTTTCCTATTTCAAAAGTTTTAGTTTTCGGGGTAATAGCTACGTCCTTGGAAAAAATGAAGATATTAGACTATTTTATGATTGTACATGGTAAAGAATGTGATTAAAGGCTCTTTTCCTATTTCAAAAGTTTTAGTTTTCGGGGGTAATAGCTTCGTCGTGGAAAAAATGAAGATATTAGACTATTTATGATTGTACATGGTAAAGAATGTGATTAAAGGCTCTTTTCCTATTTCAAAAGTTTTAGTTTTCGGGGGGTAATAGCTACGTCCTTGGAAAAAATGAAGATATTAGACTATTTTATGATTGTGCATGGTAAAGAATGTGATTAAAGGCTCTTTTCCTATTTCAAAAGTTTTAGTTTTCGGGGGTAATAGCTTCGTCCGTGGAAAAAATGAAGATATTAAACTATTTCATGATTGCACATGGTAAAGAATGTGATTAAAGGCTCTTTTCTATTTCAAAAGTTTTAGTTTTCGGGGGTAATAGCTACGTCCTTGAAAAAATGAAGATATTAGACTATTTTATGATTGTACATGGTAAAGAATGTTATTAAAGGCTCTTTTCCTATTTCAAAAGTTTTAGTTTTCGGGGTTAATAGCTACGTACGTGGAAAAAATGAGGATATTAGACTATTTTATGATTGCACATGGTAAAAAATGTGATTAAAGGCTCTTTTCCTATTTCAAAAGTTTTAGTTTTCGGGGGTAATAGCTACGTCCGTGGAAAAAAAAGAAGATAGTAAACTATTTTATGACTGCACATGGTAAAGAATGTGATCAAAGGCTCTTTTCCCATTTCAAAAGTTTTAGTTTTCGAGGGTAATAGCAATGTCTGTGGAAAAAATGAAGATATTAGACTATTTTATGATTGCATAAGGTAAAGAATGTGATTAAAGGCTCTTTTCCTATTTCAAAAGTTTTAGTTTTCGGGGGTAATAGCTTCGTCCGTGGAAAAAATGAAGATATTAAACTATTTCATGATTGCACATGGTAAAGAATGTGATTAAAGGCTCTTTTCCTATTTCAACAGTTTTAGTTTTAGGGGGTAATAGCTACGTCCTTGGAAAAAATGAAGATATTAGACTATTTTATGATTGCACATGGTAAATAATGTGATTAAAGGCTCTTTTCCTATTTCAAAAGTTTTAGTTTTCAGGGATAATAGCTACGTCCTTGGAAAAAAATGAAGATATTAGACTATTTTATGATTGTACATGGTAAAGAATGTGATTAAAGGCTCTTTTCCTATTTCAAAAGTTTTAGTTTTCGGGGGTAATAGCTTCGTTCGTGGAAAAAATGAAGGTATTAAACTATTTCATGATTGTACATGGTAAAGAATGTGATTAAAGGCTCTTTTCCTATTTCAAAAGTTTTAGTTTTCCGGGGGTAATAGCTACGTCCTTGGAAAAAATGAAGATATTAGACTATTTTATGATTGTACATGGTAAAGAATGTGATTAAAGGCTCTTTTCCTATTTCAAAAGTTTTAGTTTCCGGGGGTAATAGCTTCGTCCGTGGAAAAAATGAAGATATTAAACTATTTCATGATTGCACATGGTAAAGAATGTGATTAAAAGCTCTTTTTCTATTTCAAAAGTTTTAGTTTTCGGGGGTAATAGCTACGTCCTTGGAAAAAATGAAGATATTAGACTATTTTATGATTGTACATGGTAAAGAATGTTATTAAACACTCTTTTCCTATTTCAAAAGTTTTAGTTTTCGGGGGTAATAGCTTCGTCCGTGGAAAAAATGAAGATATTAAACTATTTCATGATTGCACATGGTAAAGAATTTGATTAAAGGCTCTTTTTCTATTTCAAAAGTTTTAATTTTCGGGGTTAATAGCTACGTCCGTGGAAAAAATGAAGATATTAAACTATTCCATGATTGCACATGGTTAAAAAATGTGATTAAAGGCTCTTTTCCATTTCAAAAGTTTTAGTTTTCGGGGGTAGTAGCTACGTCCTTGGAAAAAATGAAGATATTAGACTATTTTATGATTGCACATGGTAATGAATGTGGTTAAAGGCTCTTTTTCTATTTCAAAAGTTTTAGTTTTCGGGGGTAATAGCTACGTCCATGGAAAAAATGAAAATTATTAGACTATTTTATGATTGCACATGGTAAAGATTGTGATTAAAGGCTATTTTCCTATTTCAAAAGTTTTAGTTTTCGAGGGTAATAGCTATGTCTGTGGAAAAAATGAAGATATTAAACTATTTCATGATTCCAAATGGTAAAGAATTTGATTAAAGGCTCTTTTTCTATTTCAAAAGTTTTAGTTTTTGGGGGTAATAGCTACGTCCGTGGAAAAAAATGAAGATTTTAGACTATTTTATGATTGCACATGGTAATGATTATTTAATTCATCTTAAGGCACCTTCCCTTCACTCATAAATTACCCCCGCAACACAGATGAAAGAAAAGAAGATAATCAGGTAGGTTGTCGGGTAAGATATATTCAAATATACTATAGGTAGGAGTAAAGTAATCTCTACATCAAAAATAAGAAAAATCAGAGTAATAACAAAGAACCGGACAGAAAAGGGGGTACGAGAGGAATTCAAAGGATCGAATCCGCATTCAAATAGTGAACTCTTTTCGCGATCCAGAGAGACTTTCTTATTCACAAACACTCCGAGGGTTAACACAATAAAAACAAGCATAAAAATTCTTAATCAAATTAAAATAATTATCTCTCCCTAACAGGATCTCTTGATTGGAAGTCAAGTATAATATTTATACTAGAAAGATTCTATTCCACTCATCAGTAGATAGAAAGATAGAGAAATAATCAGACAACGTCAACAAAGTGTCAATATCAAGCTGCAGCTTCAAACCCGAAATGATGTTGGGGAGAAAAGTAGCACTTAGCATGACGTAAAATACAAATTATGAGAAAAATAGTACCAATAAGTACATGTAAACCATGAAAACCTGTCGCCAAAAGGAATGTAGAACCATAGATTCTATCCGCAATAGTAAATGAGGCTTCCATATATTCCAACCCTTGAAGAAATGAAAAATATAATCCCAGCGACACAGTAATTAGAAGTCCCTGAAGGGATTGATCAAAATCATTTTCTATTAGGGCATGGTGGGCTCAAGTTACCGTGACTCCTGAAGCCAGCATGATACTTGTATTAAGTAGGGGTACTTGGAATGGATTAAAGCTCTCTACTCCGATTGGGGGTCATAAGGCCCCAACTTCAATATTTTGCGACAAACTTCTGTGAAAAAATGCCCAAAAGAAAGAGACAAAAAAGAAAACTTCAGAGATAATAAATAAGATTATTCCCCATCGCAACCCAAATCTGACCTTCGTTGAATGTATTCCTTGAACAGTAGCTTCTCGTGATACGTCTCGTCATCATTGATACGAAACAAATATGATTGTGATTAATCCTGTAAAAAATAGCATTCTATCAAAAGAATGAAACCATTTGACAAGTCCCGACGTCATTGCAAAAGTCCCTATTCCTGTAGCTAAGGGCCAAGGTCTAATATTAACCAAATGATATGGGTGATTTAATTGATTCATTATTCTCTTGCGTAGAGAGTCATTAGAGTTATAAAAACATAAGATTGAATAATAGCTACAGAGAATTCCGGTATCAATAGGATAATCTGTGAAAATACTTCAATTGTAGTAACATAGATATTTTCTAAGTTACCCTGAGGAACTACCCTAAGGAAGATGAATACGTTAATTATTCTTATATAATTTGAATATATTAATAATCCAAACAATAAAAGAATGAGAAATTCTAATCTTAGTAAAGTTACTAAAAGATGCTTGTTTCTTGAAGAGAAAATTAGTAATCCTAAAGAAAGGGATAAATAAATTATTATGATTCACTGAGTAATTAAGAAATAAAGTCGGTCTTGTAAACCGAATTTAGAGAAATCTCTCGGTCTTCAAAAGAGTTATTAACATCTTTAACTTCCAAAGTTAATACTTTTATTAAACTACCTTTTCAAACAGTTCGTGGTAACGAACTGTAGTAAGGAGCGACCCGGCTCAATAGTAAACGAAACTCTAAAAAACGGAATTTCAATGCTAAAAGATATATCAAAAGAATCAGATTTTTATGCTGATTTTAAATATATAGGTTTCATCAAATTTAGTCTATGTCATTAGAAGTTACGAGCCTGAGAAAATTTGCCTTATTTTAGAAAATAGGGGGTAACACCCCCTAAAAGTCATAGGATCTTAACGAAAATCACACCATCGGATTCAGCGTGTCAGAGAACCCTATAGAAAAAATTTCAAGGTCCAATCAACAAAAATGTGGAATTTCGTATTTTTTGCCAGAAGACAAATCACGGGTGCGTATTTATTTGTTTTTTTTTTTCAGGGGTCATTGCATCGACCAAGTGGTCCTAGAATGTCACAAGAGGACTCATTCTAACAGAAATGAAAAGTTCTAGTGCCCTTTTTAAGTGACCAAAAAAATTGGAGGGCACCTAGGCCCCATCCCACGCTCATTTTTTTACGAAAGTCAACGGATCAAAATTTAGAGATATCCATTTTGTTCCGCATAGTCTAAAACCATAATAACTATGTCTTTGGGGATGACGTACCCCCCAAAGTCCCTGGGAGAGGGGCTGCAAGTTACAAACTTTGGCCAATGTTTACATACAGAAATGGTTACTGGGAAGTGTACCGACGTTATCAGGAGCATTTTTTTGGTTTGGGTGTGGGGTTCAGGGGAGGGGGCTATATGGGAGGATCTTTTCTTGGAGGAATATTTCATGGGGGAAGAGAAATTCAATCAAAAGGGCGCAGGACTTTCTAGCATTACTATAAAAAAACAAACAATGAAAAAATAAACATGAGAAAGTTTTTTTCAATTGAAAGTAACGAGAAGCATCAAAACTTAAAACGAACAGAGATTATTACGCATATGAGGGGTTCTAAAAATACTTTAGCATAAAGAGCGAGGTATTTAGGAAGAGATAAATACTTCACTCTTTATGCCAAAATTTTTTTAAGTAATTACAACTATTTATTCTACGGCCTTTCTGATTCAGGGGTCATTCTTAAAGAATTGGGACAAAACAAGATTTAGTGTGAAGAGCGAGGTATTAACGAGGGGACCAACCCCCTCATATATATAATCAAAAATATAAGAATATAAAAGTTTGTTACGTAAGTTAATTTTTAAGTTGCGTATTTTTTTACTAATAAAAACGTTCGTTAAAAATTAAAAGATCTAGTTGCCTTTTTAAGTAACCTAAAAATTGGAGGACAACTAGGCCTCCTTCCCCACCCCTTATTTCTCAAAATCGTCTGATCAAAACTAAGAGAAAGCCATTTAGCCAAAAAAAAGAATTATTATGCAAATTTTATTTTAATAATTTATGTACGGAGAGCAAAAATCAGACATGCATTAATTCAAAAACTTTCAGAAATTAAATAAAAAAAACAAGTTTTTTGAAATGAAAGTAAGGAGCGACATTAAAACTTAAAACGAACAGAAATTACTCCTTATATGAAAGGGGTTTTTCCTCCTCGACGCACCGCTCCTTGCGCTAAACTTTGATTCTTTCTCGCAACTCTACTCTTTAAAACAATAAAAAACTTTAGCGTAAAGAGCGGGGCGTCGAGGAGGAAAAACCCCTTTCATATAAGGAGTAATTTCTGTTCGTTTTAAGTTTTACTGTCGCTCCTTACTTTCATTTCAAAAAACTTGTTTTTTTTATTTAATTTCTGAAAGTTTTTGAATTAATGCATGACATTTTAGGATTTATCGTTGTTATTTCCGTATTTATGCTTCTAATGAATCATCCTCTTGCTTTTACACTCTCGTTGTTCGTTCAAACTTTATTGATTTGTATAATGCTTAAAAATGTTTCTTTATGGATTTCACTAATTCTCTTTTTAATCTTTCTAGGAGGGATTCTGGTAATATTTATTTATGTATCTTCGCTGAGAGCTAATGAGAAATTTGCTGTTGATTTAACGTCATTTATATGAGTGCTCCCTACAATTATCTTATCTTTCTTAGTTTTAAATAAGAATTTCATGTTTATGAGCCCTTCTTCGGGCTACCTCTATCCTGCGGATTTCATGGTCATCAATTTTAATGTTAATAGATACTGAGTACTTCTCCTCTTATCACTTCTAGTCCTAGTAGGGGCTATTACCATACTGTTAACTAATCGTAACTTAAATACTTCTTTCTTCTACCCCGCAGGGGGCAAAAGCAAAAGTTTTAGTTTTCGGGGGTAATAGCTACGTCCGTGGAAAAAATGAAGTTATTAGACTATTTTATGATTGCACATGGTAAAGAATGTGATTGAAGGCTCTTTTTCTATTTCAAAAGTTGTAGTTTTCGGGGGTGATAGCTTAGTCTGTGGAAAATATGAAGATATTAGGCTATTTTATGATTTTACATGGTAAAGAATGTGATTAAAGGCTGTTTTTCTATTTCAAAAGTTTTAGTTTTCAGGGATAATAGCTTCGTCCGTAGAAAAAAATGAAGATATTAGACTATTTTATGATTGCACATTTTAAAGAATGTGATTAAAGGCTCTTTTCCTATTTCAAAAGTTTTAGTTTTCGGGGGTAATAGCTAAGTCCGTGGAAAAAATAAAGATATGAGACTATTTTATGATTGCACATGGTAAAGAATGTGATTAAAGGCTCTTTTCCTATTTCAAAAGTTTTAGTTTTCGGGGTTAATAGCTACGTCCTTGGAAAAAAACATGAAGATACTAGACTATTTTATCATTGCACATGGTAAAGAATGTGATTAAAGGCTCTTTTCCTATTTCAAAAGTTTTAGTTTTCGGGGGTAACAGCTATGTCCGCGGAAAAATGAAGTTATTAGGCTATTTTATGATTGCACTTGGTAAAGAATGTGATTAAACAAAAGTTTTAGTTTTAGTTTTCAGGGATAATAGCTTCGTCCGTGGAAAAAAATGAAGATAATAGACTATTTTATGATTGCACACGATAAACAATGTGATTAAACGCTCTTTTCCTATTTCAAAAGTTTTAGTTTTCGGGGTAATAGCTACGTCTATGGAACAAAATGAAGATATTAGACTGTTTTTAGATTGGACATGGTAAAGAATGTGATTAAAGGCTCTTTTCCTATTTCAAAAGTTTTAGTTTTTGAGGGTAATAGCTATGTCTGTGGAAAAAATGAAAATATTAGACTATTTTATGATTGTGCATATTAAAGAATGTGATTAAAGGCTCTTTTCCTATTTCAAAAGTTTTAGTTTTCGGGGGTAATAGCTGCGTCCGTGGAAAAAAATGAAGATATTAGACTATTTTATGATTGCACATGGTGAAGAATGTGATTAAAGGCTCTTTTCCTATTTCAAAACTTTTAGTTTTCGGGGGTAATAGCTACGTTTGTGGAAAAAATGAAGATGTTAGACTATTTTATGATTGCATATGATAAAGAATCTGATTAAAGGCTCTTTTCCTATTTCAAAAGTTTTAATTTTCGGGGGTATTAGCTACGTCTGTGGAAAAAATGAAGATATTTGACTGTTTTATGATTGCACATGGTAAAGAATGTGATTAAAGGCTTTTTCCTATTTCAAAAGTTTTAGTTTTCGGGGATAATAGCTACGTATTTGGAAAAAAATAAAGATATTAGACTATTTTATGATTGCACATGGTAAAGAATGTGATTAAAGACTCTTTTTCTATTTCAAAAGTTTTAGTTTTTGAGGGTAATAGCTATGTCTGTGGAAAATAGGAAGATATTAGACTATTTTATGATTGCACATGGTAAAGAATGTGATTAAACAAAAGTTTTAGTTTTCGAGGGTAATAGCTATGTCTGTGGAAAAAATGAAGATATTAGACTATTTTATGATTGTACATGATAAAGAATGTGATTAAAGGCTCTTTTCCTATTTCAAAAGTTTTAGTTTTCGGGGTTAATAGCTTCGTCCGTGGAAAAAATGAAGATATTAAACTATTTCATGATTGTATATGGTAAAGAATGTGATTAAAGGCTCTTTTCCTATTTCAAAAGTTTTAGTTTTCGGGGTAATAGCTACGTCCATGGAAAAAAATGATGATATTAGACTATTTTTTGATTGGACATGGTAAAGAATATGATTAAAGGCTCTTTTCCTATTTCAAAAGTTTTAGTTTTTGAGGGTAATAGCTATGTCTGTGGATAAAATGAAAATATTAGCCTATTTTATTATTGCGCATATTAAAGAATGTGATTAAAGGCTCTTTTCCTATTTCAAAAGTTTTAGTTTTCGGGGGTAATAGCTGCGTCCGTGGAAAAAATGAAGATATTAGACTATTTTATGATTGCACATGGTGAAGAATGTGATTAAAGGCTCTTTTCCTATTTCAAAACTTTTAGTTTTCGGGGGTAATAGCTACGTTTGTGGAAAAAATGAAGATGTTAGACTATTTTATGATTGCATATGGTAAAGAATCTGATTAAAGGCTCTTTTCCTATTTCAAAAGTTTTAGTTTTCGGGGGTATTAGCTACGTCTGTGGAAAAACTGAAGATATTTGACTGTTTTATGATTGCACATGGTAAAGAATGTGATTAAAGGCTTTTTCCTATTTCAAAAGTTTTAGTTTTCGGGGATAATAGCTACGTATTTGGAAAAAAATAAAGATATTAGACTATTTTATGATTGCACATGGTAAAGAATGTGATTAAAGGCTCTTTTTCTATTTCAAAAGTTTTAGTTTTTGAGGGTAATAGCTATGTCTGTGGAAAATAGGAAGATATTAGACTATTTTATGATTGCACATGGTAAAGAATGTGATTAAACAAAAGTTTTCGTTTTCGAGGGTAATAGCTATGTCTGTGGAAAAAATGAAGATATTAGACTATTTTATGATTGTACATGATAAAGAATGTGATTAAAGGCTCTTTTCCTATTTCAAGTTTTAGTTTTCGGGGGTAATAGCTTCGTCCGTGGAAAAAATGAAGATATTAAACTATTTCATGATTGCATATGGTAAAGAATGTGATTAAAGGCTCTTTTCCTATTTCAAAAGTTTTAGTTTTCGGGGTAATAGCTACGTCCATGGAAAAAAAATGATGATATTAGACTATTTTTTGATTGGACATGGTAAAGAATGTGATTAAAGGCTCTTTTCCTATTTCAAAAGTTTTAGTTTTTGAGGGTAATAGCTATGTCTGTGGATAAAATGAAAATATTAGCCTATTTTATGATTGCGCATATTAAAGAATGTGATTAAAGGCTCTTTTCCTATTTCAAAAGTTTTAGTTTTCGGGGGTAATAGCTACGTCTGTTAAAAAAATGAAGATGTTAGACTATTTTATGATTGCATATGGTGAAGAATGTGATTAAAGCCTCTTTTCCTATTTCAAAACTTTTAGTTTTCGGGGGTAATAGCTACGTCTGTGGAAAAAATGAAGATGTTAGACTATTTTATGATTGCATATGGTAAAGAATCTGATTAAAGGCTCTTTTCTTATTTCAAAAGTTTTAGTTTTCGGGGGTATTAGCTACGTCTGTGGAAAAACTGAAGATATTTGACTGTTTTATGATTGCACATGGTAAAGAATGTGATTAAAGGCTTTTTCCTATTTCAAAAGTTTTAGTTTTCGGGGATAATAGCTACGTATTTGGAAAAAAATAAAGATATTAGACTATTTTATGATTGCAAATGGGTAAGAATGTGATTAAAGGCTCTTTTCCTATTTCAAAAGTTTTAGTTTTCGGGATTAATAGCTACATCCTTGGAAAAAATGAAGATATTAGACTATTTTATGATTGCACATGATAAAGAATGTGATTAAAGGCTCTTTTTCTATTTCAAAAGTTTTAGTTTTTGAGGGTAATAGCTATGTCTGTGGAGAAAAGGAAGATATTAGACTATTTTATGATTGTACATGGTAAAGAATGTGATTAAACAAAAGTTTTAGTTTTCGAGGGTAATAGCTAAGTCTCTGGAAAAAATGAAGATATTAGACTATTTTATGATTGTACATGATAAAGAATGTGATTAAAGGCTATTTTCCTATTTCAAAAGTTTTAGTTTTCGGGGGTAATAGCTTCGTCCGTGGAAAAAATGAAGATATTAAACTATTTCATGATTGCATATGGTAAAGAATGTGATTAAAGGCTCTTTTCCTATTTCAAAAGTTTTAGTTTTCGGTGGTAATAGCTACGTCCTTCGAAAAAAATGAAGATATTAGACTATTTTATGATTGGACATGGTAAAGAATGTGATTAAAGGCTCTTTTCCTATTTCAAAAGTTTTAGTTTTTGAGGGTAATAGCTATGTTTGTGGATAAAATGAAAATATTAGCCTATTTTATGATTGCGCATATTAAAGAATGTGATTAAAGGCTCTTTTCCTATTTCAAAAGTTTTAGTTTTCGGGGGTAATAGCTACGTCTGTAGAAAAAATGAAGATGTTAGACTATTTTATGACTGCATATGGTGAAGAATGTGATTAAAGCCTCTTTTCCTATTTCAAAACTTTTAGTTTTCGGGGGTAATAGCTACGTCTGTGGAAAAAATGAAGATGTTAGACTATTTTATGATTGCATATGGTAAAGAATCTGATTAAAGGCTCTTTTCCTATTTCAAAAGTTTTAGTTTTCGGGGGTATTAGCTACGTCTGTGGAAAAACTGAAGATATTTGACTGTTTTATGATTGCACATGGTAAAGAATGTGATTAAAGGCTTTTTCCTATTTCAAAAGTTTTAGTTTTCGGGGATAATAGCTACGTATTTGGAAAAAAATAAAGATATTAGACTATTTTATGATTGCAAATGGTTAAGAATGTGATTAAAGGCTCTTTTCCTATTTCAAAAGTTTTAGTTTTCGGGGTTAATAGCTACGTCCTTGGAAAAAATGAAGATATTAGACTATTTTATGATTGCACATGGTAAAGAATGTGATTAAAGGCTCTTGTTCTATTTCAAAAGTTTTAGTTTTTGAGGGTAATAGCTATGTCTGTGGAGAAAAGGAAGATATTAGACTATTTTATGATTGTACATGGTAAAGAATGTGATTAAACAAAAGTTTTAGTTTTTGAGGGTAATAGCTAAGTCTCTGGAAAAAATGAAGATATTAGACTATTTTATGATTGTACATGATAAAGAATGTGATTAAAGGCTATTTTCCTATTTCAAAAGTTTTAGTTTTCGGGGGTAATAGCTTCGTCCGTGGAAAAAATGAAGATATTAAACTATTTCATGATTGCATATGGTAAAGAATGTGATTAAAGGCTGTTTTCCTATTTCAAAAGTTTTAGTTTAGTTTTCGGTGGTAATAGCTACGTCCTTCGAAAAAAATGAACATATTAGACTATTTTATGATTGCACATGGTAAAGAATGTGATTAAAGGCTCTTTTCCTATTTCAAAAGTTTTAGTTTTCGAGGGTAATAGCTACGTCCGTGGAAAAAAAATGAAGATATTAGACTATTTATGATTGCACAGGGTAAAGCATGTTATTAAAGGCTATTTTCCTATTTCAAAAGTTTTAGTTTTCGAGGGTAATAGCTATGTCTGTGGAAAAACTGAAGATATTAGACTATTTTATGATTGCAAATGGTAAAGAATGTGAATAAAGGCTCTTTTTCTATTTCAAAAGTTTTAGTTTTCGAGGGTAATAGCTATGTCTGTGGAGAAAAGGAAGATATTAGACTATTTTATGATTGCACATGGTAAAGAATGTGATTAAAGGCTCTTTTCCTATTTCAAAAGTTTTAGTTTTCAAGGATAATAGCTACGTCCGTGGAAAAAAATGGAGATATTAAACTATTTTATGATTGCACATGGTTAAGAATGTGATTAAAGGCTCTTTCCCTATTTCAAAAGTTTTAGTTTTCGAGGGTAATAGCTATATCTGTGGAAAAAATGAAGATATTAGACTATTTTATGATTGCATATGGTAAAGAATGTGATTAAAGGCTCTTTTCCTATTTCAAAAGTTTTAGTTTTCGGGGGTAATAGCTTCGTCCGTGGAAAAAATGAAGATATTAAACTATTTCATGATTGCACATGGTAAAGAATGTGATTAAAGGCTCTTTTCCTATTTCAAAAGTTTTAGGTTTAGGGGTAATAGCTAAGTCCTTGGAAAAAAATGAAGATATTAGACTCTTTTATGATTGCACATGGTAAAGAATGTGATTAAAGGCTTTTTTTTCTATTTCAAAAGTTTTAGTTTTCTTGGGTAATATCTACCTCCGCGGAAAAAATGAAGATATTAGACTATTTTATGATTGTACATGGTAAAGAATGTGATTAAACAAAAGTTTTAGTTTTTGAGGGTAATAGCTAAGTCTCTGGAAAAAATGAAGATATTAGACTATTTTATGATTGTACATGATAAAGAATGTGATTAAAGGCTATTTTCCTATTTCAAAAGTTTTAGTTTTCGGGGGTAATAGCTTCGTCTGTGGAAAAAATGAAGATATTAAACTATTTCATGATTGCATATGGTAAAGAATGTGATTAAAGGCTGTTTTCCTATTTCAAAAGTTTTAGTTTAGTTTTCGGTGGTAATAGCTACGTCCTTCGAAAAAAATGAACATATTAGACTATTTTATGATTGCACATGGTAAAGAATGTGATTAAAGGCTCTTTTCCTATTTCAAAAGTTTTAGTTTTCGAGGGTAATAGCTACGTCCGTGGAAAAAAAATGAAGATATTAGACTATTTATGATTGCACAGGGTAAAGCATGTTATTAAAGGCTATTTTCCTATTTCAAAAGTTTTAGTTTTCGAGGGTAATAGCTATGTCTGTGGAAAAACTGAAGATATTAGACTATTTTATGATTGCAAATGGTAAAGAATGTGAATAAAGGCTCTTTTTCTATTTCAAAAGTTTTAGTTTTCGAGGGTAATAGCTATGTCTGTGGAAAAAGGAAGATATTAGACTATTTTATGATTGCACATGGTAAAGAATGTGATTAAAGGCTCTTTTCCTATTTCAAAAGTTTTAGTATTCGGGGGTAATAGCTTCGTCCGTGGAAAAAATGAAGATATTAAACTATTTCATGATTGCACATGGTAAAGAATGTGATTAAAGGCTCTTTTCCTATTTAAAAAGTTTTAGTTTTCAAGGATAATAGCTACGTCCGTGGAAAAAAATGGAGATATTAAACTATTTTATGATTGCACATGGTTAAGAATGTGATTAAAGGCTCTTTCCCTATTTCAAAAGTTTTAGTTTTCGAGGGTGATAGCTATGTCTGTGGAAAAAATGAAGATATTAGACTATTTTATGATTGCATATGGTAAAGAATGTGATTAAAGGCTCTTTTCCTATTTCAAAAGTTTTAGTTTTCGGGGGTAATAGCTTCGTCCGTGGAAAAAATGAAGATATTAAACTATTTCATGATTGCACATGGTAAAGAATGTGATTAAAGGCTCTTTTCCTATTTCAAAAGTTTTAGGTTTAGGGGTAATAGCTAAGTCCTTGGAAAAAAATGAAGATATTAGACTCTTTTATGATTGCACATGGTAAAGAATGTGATTAAAGGCTTTTTTTTCTATTTCAAAAGTTTTAGTTTTCTTGGGTAATATCTACCTCCGCGGAAAAAATGAAGATATTAGACTATTTTATGATTGTACATGGTAAAGAATTTGATTAAAGGCTCTTTTCCTATTTCAAAAGTTTTAGTTTTCGGGGGTAATAGCTACGTCCGCGAAAAAATGAAGATATTAGACTATTTTATGATTGCGCATGGTAAAGAATGTGATTAAAGGCTCTTTTTCTATTTCAAAAGTTTAGCTTTCGGGGGTAATAATTATGTCCGTGGGAAAAATGAAGATATTAGAGTATTTTATGAATACACATGGTAAAGAATCTGATTAAAGACTCTTTTCCCATTTCGAAAATTTTAGTTTTCGGGGGTAATAGCTACGTCCGTGGAAAAACTGAAGATATTAGACTATTTTATGATTGCACATGGTAAAGAATGTGATTAAAGGCTCTTTTCCTATTTCAAAAGTTTTAGTTTTCGGGGGTAATAGCTTCGACCGTGGAAAAAATGAAGATATTAAACTATTTCATGATATCACATGGTAAAGAATGTGATTAAAGGCACTTTTCCTATTTCAAAAGTTTTAGTTTTCGGGGATAATAGCTACGTCCGTGGAAACACAATGGAGATATTAAACTATTTTATGATTGCACATGGTTAAGAATGTGATTAAAGGCTCTTTCCCTATTTCAAAAGTTTTAGTTTTCGGGGGTAATAGCTTCGTCCGTGGAAAAAATGAAGATATTAAACTATTTCATGATTGCACATGGTAAAGAATGTGATTAAAGGCTCTTTTCCTATTTCAAAAGTTTTAGTTTAAGGAGGTAATAGCTACGTCCTTGGAAAAAAATGAAGATATTAGACTATTTTATGATTGCACATGGTAAAGAATGTGATTAAAGGCTTTTTTTCTATTTCAAAAGTTTTAGTTTTCGGGGGTAATAGGTACCTCCGTGGAAAAAATGAAGATATTAGACTATTTTATGATTGTACATGGTAAAGAATGTGATTAAAGGCTCTTTTCCTATTTCAAAAGTTTTAGTTTTCGGGTGTAATAGCTACGTTCGCGAAAAAATGAAGATATTAGACTATTTTATGATTGCGCATGGTAAAGAATGTGATTAAAGGCTCTTTTTCTATTTCAAAAGTTTAGTTTTCGGGGGTAATAGTTATGTCCGTGGGAAAAATGAAGATATTAGACTATTTTATGATTGCACATGGTAAAAAATGTGATTAAAGGCTGTTTTCCTATTTCAAAAGTTTTAGTTTTCGGGGGTTATAGCTTCGTCCGTGGAACAAAATTAAGATATTAGAATATTTTATGATTGCATATGGTAAAGAATGTGATTAAAGGCTCTTTTCCTATTTCAAAAGTTTTAGTTTTCGGGGGTGATAGCTACGTCCTTGGGAAAAATGAAGATATTAGACTATTTTATGATTGCACATGGTAAAGAATGTGATTAATGGCTCTTTTCCTATTTCAAAAGTATTAGTTTTTGGGGGTAATAGCAACGTCCGTGGAAAAAATGAAGATATTAGACTGTTTTACGATTGCACAAGGTAAAGAATGTGATTAAAGGCTCTTTTTCTATTTCAAAAGTTTAGTTTTCGGGGGTAATAATTATGTCCGTGGGAAAAATGAAGATATTAGACTATTTTATGATTGCACATGGTAAAGAATGTCATTAAAGGCTCTATTCCTATTTCAAAAGTATTAGTTTTCGGGGGTATTAGCTACGTCCGTGGAAAAAATGAAGATATTGGACTATTTTATGATTGCACATGGTAAAGAATGTGATTAAAGGCTCTTTTCCTATTTCAAAAGTTTTAGTTTTCGGGGGTAATAACTTCGTTCGTCGAAAAAATGAAGATATTAGACTATTTTATGATTGCACATGGTAAAGAATGTGATTAAAGGCTCTTTTCTTATTTCAAAAGTTTTAGTTTCCGGGGATAATAGCTTCGTCCGTGGAAAAAATGAAGATATTGAACTATTTCATGATTGTACATGGTAAAGAATGTGCTTAAAGGCTCTTTTCCTATTTCAAAAGTCTTAGTTTTTAAGGGGTAATAGCTATGTCTGTGGAAAAACTGAAGATATTAGACTATTTTATGATTGCAAATGGTAAAGAATGTGATTAAAGGCTCTTTTTCTATTTCAAAAGTTTTAGTTTTCGAGGGTAATAGCTATGTCTGTGGAGAAAAGGAAAATATTAGACTATTTTATGATTGCACATGGTAAAGAATGTGATTAAAGGCTCTTTTCCTATTTCAAAAGTTTAGTTTTCGGGGGTAATAGTTATGTCCGTGGGAAAAATGAAGATATTAGACTATTTTATGATTGCACATGGTAAAAAATGTGATTAAAGGCTGTTTTCCTATTTCAAAAGTTTTAGTTTTCGGGGGTTATAGCTACGTCCGTGGAACAAAATAAGATATTAGAACTATTTTATGATTGCATATGGTAAAGAATGTGATTAAAGGCTCTTTTCCTATTTCAAAAGTTTTAGTTTTCGGGGGTAATAGCTACGTCCTTGGGAAAAATGATGATATTAGATTATTTTATGATTGCAAATGGTAAAGAATGTGATTAAAGGCTCTTTTCCTATTTCAAAAGTTTAGTTTTTGGGGGTAATAGCAACGTCCGTGGAAAAAATGAAGATATTAGACTATTTTATGATTGCACATGGTAAAGAATGTGATTAAAGGCTCTTTTTCTATTTCAAAAGTTTAGTTTTCGGGGGTAATAATTATGTCCGTGGGAAAAATGAAGATATTAGACTATTTTATGATTGCACATGGTAAAGAATGTGATTAAAGGCTCTTTTCCTATTTCAAAAGTTTAGTTTTCGGGGGTATAGCTACGTCCGTGGAAAAAATGAAGATATTAGACTATTTTATGATTGCACATGGTAAAGAATGTGATTAAAGGCTCTTTTCCTATTTCAAAAGTTTTAGTTTTCGGGGGTAATACTTCGTCCGTGGAAAAAATGAAGATATTAGACTATTTTATGATTGCACATGGTAAAGAATGTGATTAAAGGCTCTTTTCCTATTTCAAAAGTTTTAGTTTTCGGGGTAATAGCTTCGTCCGTGGAAAAAATGAAGATATTGAACTATTTTATGATTGCACATGGTAAAGAATGTGATTAAAGGCTCTTTTCCTATTTCAAAAGTTTAGTTTTTCGGGGGTAATAGCTATGTCCGTGGAAAAACTGAAGATATTAGACTATTTTATGATTGCACATGGTAAAGAATGTGATTAAAGGCTCTTTTCCTATTTCAAAAGTTTTAGTTTTCGGGGTAATAGCTATGTCGTGGAAAAAGGAAGATATTAGACTATTTTATGATTGCACATGGTAAAGAATGTGATTAAAGGCTCTTTTCCTATTTCAAAAGTTTTAGTTTTCGGGGGTAATAGCTTCGTCCGTGGAAAAAATGAAGATATTAACTATTTCATGATTGCACATGGTAAAGAATGTGATTAAAGGCTCTTTTCCTATTTCAAAAGTTTTAGTTTTCGGGGTAATAGCTACGTCCGTGGAAAAAATGGAGATATTAGACTATTTTATGATTGCACATGGTAAAGAATGTGATTAAAGGCTCTTTTCCTATTTCAAAAGTTTTAATTTTTGGGGGTAATAGCTTTGTCCGTGGAAAAAATGAAGATATTAACTATTTCATGATTGCACATGGTAAAGAATGTGATTAAAGGCTCTTTTCCTATTTCAAAAGTTTTAGTTTAGGGGTAATAGCTACGTCCTTGGAAAAAAATGAAGATATTAGACTATTTTATGATTGCACATGGTAAAGAATGTGATTAAAGGCTCTTTTCCTATTTCAAAAGTTTTAGTTTTCGGGGGTAATAGCTACTCCGTGGAAAAAATGAAGATATTAGACTATTTTATGATTGCACATGGTAAAGAATGTGATTAAAGGCTCTTTTCCTATTTCAAAAGTTTTAGTTTTCGGGTGTAATAGCTACGTGTCGGAAAAAATGAAGATATTAGACTATTTTATGATTGCACATGGTAAAGAATGTGATTAAAGGCTCTTTTTCTATTTCAAAAGTTTAGTTTTCGGGGGTAATAGTTATGTCCGTGGGAAAAATGAAGATATTAGACTATTTTATGATTGCACATGGTAAAAAATGTGATTAAAGGCTGTTTTCCTATTTCAAAAGTTTTAGTTTTCGGGGGTGATAGCTACGTCCTTGGGAAAAATGAAGATATTAGACTATTTTATGATTGCACATGGTAAAGAATGTGATTAAAGGCTCTTTTCCTATTTCAAAAGTTTTAGTTTTCGGGGGTAATAGCTACGTCCGTGGAAAAAATGAAGATATTAGACTATTTTATGATTGCACATGGTAAAGAATGTGATTAAAGGCTCTTTTCCTATTTCAAAAGTTTTAGTTTTCGGGGGTAATAGCTACGTCCGTGGAAAAAATGAAGATATTAGACAATTTTATGATTGCACATGGTAAAGAATGTGATTAAAGGCTCTTTTCCTATTTCAAAAGTTTTAGTTTTTGGGGGTAATAGCTTCGTCCGTGGAAAAAATGAAGATATTAGACTATTTTATGATTGCACATGGTAAAGAATGTGATTAAAGGCTCTTTTCCTATTTCAAAAGTTTTAGTTTTCGGGGGTAATAGCTCGTCCGTGGAAAAAATGAAGATATTAGACTATTTTATGATTGCACATGGTAAAGAATGTGATTAAAGGCTCTTTTCCTATTTCAAAAGTTTTAGTTTTCGGGGGTATAGCTTCGTCCGTGGAAAAAATGAAGATATTCAAACTATTTCATGATTGCACATGGTAAAGAATGTGATTAAAGGCTCTTTTCCTATTTCAAAAGTTTTAGTTTCGGGGTAATAGCTATGTCCTGTGGAAAAAATGAGATATTAGACTATTTTATGATTGCACATGGTAAAGAATGTGATTAAAGGCTCTTTTCCTATTTCAAAAGTTTATTTTTCGAGGGTAATAGCTATGTCCGTGGAAAAACGAAGATATTAGACTATTTTATGATTGCACATGGTAAAGAATGTGATTAAAGGCTCTTTTCCTATTTCAAAGGTATTATTTTTCTAGGGGTAATAGCTATGTCCGTGGAAAAAACGAAGATATTAGACTATTTTATGATTGCACATGGTAAAGAATGTGATTAAAGGCTCTTTTCCTATTTCAAAGGTATTAGTTTTCGGGGGTAATAGCTATGTTCGTGGAAAAAACGAAGATATTAGACTATTTTATGATTGCACATGGCAAAGAATGTGATTAAAGGCTCTTTTCCTATTTCAGAAGTTTTAGTTTTCTAGTGTAATAGCTATGTTTGTGGACAAAATGAAGATATTATACTATTTTATGATTGCACATGGTAAAGAATGTGATTAAAGGCTCTTTTTCTATTTCAAAAGTTTTAGTTTTGGGGGTAATAGCTACGTCTGTGGAAAAAATGAAGATATTAGACTATTTTATGATTCGCAATGGTAAAGAATGTGATTAAAGGCTCTTTTCCTATTTCAAAAGTTTTAGTTTTCAGGGGTAATAGCTACGTCCTTGGAAAAAAATGAAGATATTAGACTATTTTATGATTGCACATGGTAAAGAATGTGATTAAAGGCTCTTTTCCTATTTCAAAAGTTTTAGTTTTCGGGGGTAATAGCTACGTCCGTGGAAAAAATGAAGATATTAGACTATTTTATGATTGCACATGGTAAAGAATGTGATTAAAGGCTCTTTTCCTATTTCAAAAGTTTTAGTTTTGGGGGTAATAGCTACGTCCGTGGAAAAAATGAAGATATTAGACTATTTTATGATTGCACATGGTAAAGAATGTGATTAAAGGCTTTTTTCCTATTTCAAAAGTTTTAGTTTTCGGGGGTAATAGCTATGTCCGTGGAAAAAATGAAGATATTAGACTATTTTATGATTGCACATGGTAAAGAATGTGATTAAAGGCTCTTTTCCTATTTCAAAAGTTTTAGTTTTCGGGGGTAATAGCTTCGTCCGTGGAAAAAATGAAGATATTAAACTATTTCATGATTGCACATGGTAAAGAATGTGATTAAAGGCTCTTTTCCTATTTCAAAAGTTTTAGTTTTCGGGGGTAATAGCTTCGTCCGTGGAAAAAATGAAGATATTAGACTATTTTATGATTGCACATGGTAAAGAATGTGATTAAAGGCTCTTTTCCTATTTCAAAAGTTTTAGTTTTCGGGGGTAATAGCTACGTCCTTGGAAAAAATGAAGATATTAGACTATTTTATGATTGCACATGGTAAAGAATGTGATTAAAGGCTCTTTTCCTATTTCAAAAGTTTTAGTTTTCGGGGGTAATAGCTACGTCCGTGGAAAAAATGAAGATATTAGACTATTTTATGATTGCACATGGTAAAGAATGTGATTAAAGGCTCTTTTCCTATTTCAAAAGTTTTAGTTTTCGGGGGTAATAGCTACGTCCGTGGAAAAAATGAAGATATTAGACTATTTTATGATTGCACATGGTAAAGAATGTGATTAAAGGCTCTTTTCCTATTTCAAAAGTTTTAGTTTTCGGTATAGCTATGTCTGTGGAAAAAATGAAGATATTAGACTATTTTATGATTGCACATGGTAAAGAATGTGATTAAAGGCTCTTTTCCTATTTCAAAAGTTTTAGTTTTCGGGGGTAATAGCTACGTCGTGGAAAAAATGAAGATATTAGACTATTTTATGATTGCACATGGTAAAGAATGTGATTAAAGGCTTTTTCCTATTTCAAAAGTTTTAGTTTTCGGGTAATAGCTATGTGTGGAAAAAATGAAGATATTAGACTATTTTATGATTGCACATGGTAAAGAATGTGATTAAAGGCTCTTTTCCTATTTCAAAAGTTTTAGTTTTCGGGGGTAATAGCTACGTCCTTGGAAAAAAATGAAGATATTAGACTATTTTATGATTGCA